>NC_056730.1:144277496-144414996 GCF_019279795.1 Protopterus annectens
AGAGTGGGATGCTGGGGAGGGATAGTAGGTATATTTGGGGAAGTAGGTTGGGTAGGTTAACAGACAAGACAAACAAGGCACATACAGGGGCAGTATATGACACATGTGGGGGGTAAACACCTTGATGGGGAGGGTTGTTGGGAAAATGGAAGTCCATGAGCCCCCTAGTGGAAACAGTGGGACTGAGGTCCCCATCCATGGGCACATTCACAGCCCCGAAGGTGGCTGTGCTGGGGTTGAGTCGGAAAGCCAGGCTGACCTTCTCATCATGACATGCAGCCCTCGAGCTGGCGTAGCAGATCTCCAAACTCCCAGTTAAGCTCGCTACGCACCACGACCTGGACCTGGCAACGGCTGACAGGTTCCTGTCCGAGCCCGCTCCCAGGGAGGGGGCGAGCCCCATCCCCTGAGGCAGTTCCATCAGAATGTGGTGCAGGACCAATGGATGAGGAAGTCCCAGGTTGGGCCCCAGACATGCTGGTGCCCAGTGCCACGGCCAGCTGAGGTGGGACAGGTGGGTCCACAGCGACCTGCATTCCCATTCGTGCTATGGTGTTTATGCTTTATCTGCATATGTAGGTTAGTAATAGTCAACACATTCCAGCATTAGGTATAACAGCATGCATAGATATTCCATTAACCCACACAACAGATATGGAACAGTTGCATAGCAAACAGAACACATGCATATATGGGACCACAGTGGTAATTGCAGCAGCATGCATGTACATTGATGGCACCATGCCACCAATGTTGGAGTATTTCAACATAGCACATGCATAGAAACAGATTTAAATAATTATCAAACAATAGGACATATGTCCCTACATTACAGATAAGTCATCGCGTACCAATTGAGTTGGGTATTTACTTTATTGTTGCAGCTATGGTGGGGGGAAAAGAAAGATGTCAGTTAACAACTAGTATATTCCTGTAGTTCACATCACTTTCCTAGTCAGTGCTTTTGTCTGTACCTTACAAGTATTAGAACACTACCCTATTGCCTTAGTTTGGACAGTGGTATGGCTGCCGACAACTATATACATAAACTGGTTTTACCTGCAGTATACACCTCTTACCTGGTATACATGTGGAAGAATTGTTTGTTAACACTAACTAACTGTTTCTACACATACTCCCAGATTCCAGGTTGATGTTATGCACATACCTGTCCATCTCTTTTTGCACAGACTCTGGCCATGTCTTGACCACATGCTGGTGAATCGGGACATATGTAGTCTATTGCCCTCTTCAACCTTTAGTGACTTACAACACTCTTATACAGGATTTCGACAGTTATATTATGTAGCACAGTGTGGTTGACAGTGATGAGTGACACTTATTATTCTAAGCAACTGCAACAATAACAATGCCATACAATACCAAAGTAAACAGTACCATTATAGGGTATCAGTCTTTTATTTCTAGGCACAGTGTTCATATCTGATGGGCCTGTGGGAGCAATGTTTGTTAGCACTCCCTGAATGTTGCCACACAAAGTACCAGAATCCGCATTAGTATTATGCGCATACATCTCACTCTTTTACTGTGCACACTCTGGTCACAGCTTGACAACATGGGGGTGTAGTTGGGACATACTTGACTTATTACTCTCATAACATTTTGGGGAGTTGCTAGTGTGACAGGTTTGTTCTTATAGATGTGTGACAATCAGTTGTATTTCCTGTTTGCTGCCTATACGTCTGGGATCATCCTACTGAGTTTCCAGGGGGACAGGGTGACAGGCAGCATATATGGGCTGATATACTGGACATTCTGGACATATCTGTACAGTTGTGGGTTATGATTCTGTATGCAGCCTACTTCCACTCCCAGGATTTGAACCATGGCTCTGTGTGCTACAAATACAACAGTTCACATCTCAGTTGTGTGTGCTATTTGGATTTTGTTGTCTGTCTTTTCACTGTTTTCTGTCTATGTCTTTCTTAGTTGTACTTAATGACCTTTGGGGATTACAGCAGTCATATACAGACATTCCTACACATTTTATTTATGTTGCACAGTGTGGGTAACAGTGTTTAATACAACAGTACTATTAAGTGATTGCAAATCTACATTACCATATGATACCAGAGTAAACACATGCAGTCCAGCAGTTAGACCTTCATTGTCAGGCTATTATGCTTTTATTTACATACAACCTATATGAGACTCTTCCTGCCATATTCTCTGGTGTATGCAGTACTTGCCTTAAACCATACAGGTTTTATACAGGCAATTAACTTATTAATGCTTTTAGATTTATTTCCTATGACAGTACATGCAAGAGTATTACTAACCTGCCTCGCGTCACAACCTTTCCAAGTAACATCCATGGGCCTCCTGGTTCGTAGCATGCTCACTTGCCACTGTGAAGGACATAAGAGGAATATTTAGCCATACCTATCCATAATATACATGAGATGGCAATTATTAAACAGGTAGTGGAGTGATACACACAGCTGGGACCGACCCTATACTCCTAGCCTCTTGGATCCACTGATCCAAGAGATCCCCCTTTCACTGCTTCAGGTCGGCATAGTGATGCTTGACCTGCTCACCAGTTTGGGGTATGCCAGTGGCACTGGTGAGCTCAGGGGAGAAACGGTCTCAGGCTTCCACTTTATATTGGGAACCCTGGTACTGGCCCTGCAGCAGTCTCTGCTCATGGTCTTTGACAAGGAGTCCTACCATGACTCTGGACTCCTGGATGCCCCAGCGCTGCGCCCAAAAGCACACACCCTCTTCCATTCTGGACATGATGCCTCCAAGGGGAAGCTACAACCAGTTATGAGATGTATTTCCACCTGTTGGGTTTAAATAGGGCCAATTTCCCACACTTTGCCATGATTGGATGGTTTTGAAAAGGCTAAGCTATGGGCAAACCTGCTTACCTAAGGTTGGTATTGTTTAAAAGGGTATACCAATGGGCACATTGAGTTAGCTGGCCTGCGCATTGCTTACACCTACTAAGCTGGCCTGTGCAATGCTTAGCATTGTTTAATATTTAATTTTCATTATATTTGCTTTTTGGTATTGATTTATTATTCATTACACGTTATATATGTGTCTGGTATCCATGATTCATGTATATGTACACTGTATGGGGTCCTTGTATTTATTGTACACTGTATGGGGTCCTTGTATTTATTAGGGACTTCAACACTTTATTAAATTACACCTCCCCTCTGGGCTTACTGTAGTACTCCCGCTCACATATTTATGTTATGTAGTAGGTTATAGAACATAGGACTGTATATAGATTCCTTTCACATGTTCAGTTTGATTTTACTATAGTGAGGATTTGTTTTGTGTTACCACAGTCATATGTACTGCTGTGATGGCTTAGTGGTTAACTTCTGTGACTATAGTGTATAGGGTCCTGGGTTCAAGACCTGCACTGGCTGTTTATTTTGTTTCTGGCCAGAACAGTGGCTGTTGCATACAGAGTGATTAAGGTACTTTTAAGCACTTATAAGTGGGTTTGCCTGGGTTTGCACGAGGGTAAGCAATGCTTACCCCCAGTTAAATATGCTCACAGAGAGTTAGCTTCAATATTGCTTAACCTGTGTGCACATTGCTTACCACTGCGCAAATGGGCTTAAACCCACGTACTAGTGCTTAATAGTGCTTACATTTGCTTACTCCCGCTTACCACTGCACTAATTTAGATAGTAATGTCTAATGGTTCTTGGGAAGGTGGGGGATTTGGAAGCTGGAGTTATCATTCATTACATATTTTACCTTCCATTTATATTCCTGATTCCTATGTACATATACTGTATGGGGCACATGTGACTATCTGTGGACTTTGCAACATTTTGACACTGACACCTCACATCTGCATTTAATGCAGTGATCCACTTCACAAATATATGTTATTTAGTAGGTTATGCAACTAAAAATATTGGTCATAAAGTGATTTGACATGGAAAATGGAATGTGCTGCAGTGTGACTCAAACTGGGAATGACTGCTCGTAAGACAAATGATCTGCCCACTACACTGTTGCTATACTGCTTCATTTGCATATATCTTGCTTTTTATCCTCTTCTGCCATTTAAGCTGCATTAACCATAGCTAAGCGATAGGCAAACCCACGCACTTATGGTTAAATTCCATCTGTTTCATAAAAAAAATATTTATATTTGTTGTTTTTAACTATTGCTCTTGTACACATGGGGGATGTTGCTGGGGGTATGCATACACCTATGAGCTGTCTCGCTTATTCTTTTGGGACTTGTCTGCTGTTCTTCATTGCAGGGACATGTATATTCTGAGAGCTGTGGTCTCAGGCATGCCCCTTGCACTCTTACACACTCCGTGTAAGATTAAGAGCTCAGGCAGTGCGCCTTCATTAATATGCATGGTGCGCTTCTATCCTGCTCCTAAATGGCTGCTTCCATGCAGGATTAAGCTAGTCCTGCATGGAAGGATAGTAAACCCGGGGGTTATTTTACAATTAGCTTACATATTTTTGTAACTTGGATTTCAGTATTTTTTATTTATTTAACTACTCTGCCATTCATTTAACAAAGACTGCTTGACTAATACCATCTGTGATTTTATTTCTTTTTAAAATTCAGAACTTTAACTGTTTGGTGTGGTGTTACTGTACAAATATAAAAATTGTAAAAAAAAACAAAAAAAAATAGATATTGGCTTAACTAACACGTTTATATTTACATGATTTACATTTGCTGTTGTCTGCCTTTTCTCTTGTATATTTTAACAGATGTACTTTATATGAAAAAAAGTTGTACATGCATGTCAATCTTGTGACTTCAGATTTTTACTGTTATGCACTAGAACTGTTTTATTTACCTTTTGACTATGCTATGAGAATGGCAGTCATATGCTCAACTTTACTGTTGTACGGATACATATCTTGCTTTAATTGAATGAAAGTAAAACATTTGGGAATGATTTGTCCATACATCAGATCCTGCCATGTATGCTTAACCATTTTCAAAACACAAACATATTACAAAATATATCTCTTTTGTACAGATCAGCTGTAGTTTCCTGCTCTTTTGCAATGTTTTCTTAAGCTCAGCTGTTGTATGCAGGAAGTCAGTCTTTGTCAGTTCATCTAATTTATTTTTTATCCTGTAACTGCTGTTCAAGAGTTTCCTGTAATGGTGCATGGTCTTCTGCTGAATCTAAAACTCCTATGCAGTTTTGAAAAAATGTTTATATAACTTGTCTAAACTTTCTGAACTCATTGTGTCTGTCTCTTAGAGGTTTATTACATTATTTTGTAACAAGATATACTAGAGGTTCTGTCAGTAACTGACTTGACTCCTGTTGTAACTCTGAAATAAACCTTTTACATGTGTTGATAGGACATAACTGTTCAACATCTGAATATAATGTAAGCATATTAACTTTTCCTGGTTCTTTACCATTACAAGTTTTGTCTGTACAGTCTAACCTTTGAATAATGGCATGCACTGTATTTGTATGACATTGTACACAGAAAGCAATTTCATATGATTTACGCAATCAACATTTGTCATACCACACATGGTTTTCTTTAAGATACCAGTCAAATATTGTCATCCATTTGCATAATGCCTTACTATCAACTTGCCCTAATAAGGTTTTGCATTTACTAATGTGCAGAGTATACCAACATTGCAGTTTACTGCATATTTTATCTGGTTGTTCTGCTACATTAAGAGTAAAGCTTGGCTTACACCTGCTTGAATTCTGTCTAATAGCATCCATACTAAAAATGTGACACAGAAAAAGGTATTACCACTTAGCAAGAAAACAGGTGATCAGGCTGTTGTAGATGGCTGAAAAATTTTCAGAGTCACTCGAGATGCTGGTGAAACACAGCAGGCAGCGAGCTGCTATGAAAAGTAGATGTCCACCTTTCTTGGAGAATTTATGACACTGTGACTTTCCTGCACTGCAGGCTCAATCTGGATTCAGACATCTGAGAAACTGTACTGCTGCAAGCTGCATAAACTGGAATATTTCTATTTAGGATTTACACATATGTACAAATGTTAGTTACTGCAATTTGACTGAAGTGACTCTCTGCAGGCCTTACCACTCCCTCTGTTTTTGAACGCAGGTAGGCTCGCCATTGAAAAATTAAGGTGCTGCTTACTGTGATGGATCCAAAGTCTTCTTAAGACACTTAGGTCTTGCTGGCTGGATTCTGCTGAAATCAAAGTCTAGTTATAATTGCATTCACAGTCTGTTGCCCACAGAAACTTGCAGAATGTACACTGATGCAGCACCAAACTCTGTCATTTTAAAAGCAGTAATTAATAAATAACTTTTTATAAAAAACACACAGACTACTGTTGCAGCTTTATTTACACTGTACTACATTTTACTTCTCATTCAGCATAAAGTATAACTTTCCTGTACAAAATACTTCTCCTAACAATTTCCATTTGCTATAGTCTCTTTATAGTGGTTTTACATCCTGTTTTTCCCCTTGGTATTCTATTTTGATCTTTGTATGAAAACATCTGTTTGCTGGTGTTTGCAGAAAAATATGTTTTCATCCTGTAGAGAAATCTTATGCAAATACTGATTTGATGAAGGCATATCCATTCAAACTTCCTCGCTTAACAGTGTCATGTGATAGAAACACATACAGATTGTTTTCCTGTTGTCCATTCTTTAAGGAAGCAGGTTAGCTTTCTTACTGACAATGTGAAATGCATACATCCTGTTTTTTTACATTTTTGCTAAATCTGTAAGAGGTCAGCTTTCTTGCTGACAGTGTAAAATGCATACATTCTTGCTAATTTTGTAGGAAAACATGTCCATTAAGCAAATTACTTATTTTTCAAGCCACAGTCATTTAGCATGGATGATAATCACATATTTATTTCTACATTTAAGCAAGCTTTATTTTATACCTTATTTATTTTGCATATTTGTACTTTCAGTCTTAATACATTATTGAGCATACTCTTACAGAAAGTAAGCTGGAATGTGAAACATGAGAGATTCTATATTTATTTAGTTTTAAATGGAAGCTGAGTTTCTGCACTTTCTGCTGGTAGTGCAGCCAAACGTTTGAAATCATCAGCTTTTGTTGTGACCTATAATCCTATGTCAGGATTTGCAGTCTCAACCCATGACTCACACGGTATTAAAACTTGATATATCCTAAAACAATTGTGTATTAACAGTTATCAGAGAACCCAATATCCACACATCAATCTTTTTCAAGTGTCTAATAATCTGCAGCATGTTCTCTAATGTCACTGTGTTTCCCTGTATCAGTTTCTTAAAATAATGTTCACAACATAATTTATCACTGCACATACCCTTGGCTGTCTGCTATACTGATGCACCTGTCATTCTCTAAACTTTAGATTTTTAATATTTCTTATCACAGGGATATCCGCACACAACCAAGACTATCACTTAATTTATGCTGCACATACCTTTTCACCCCTTCTGACCCAATCCTTACTATAGAACTTCATGGCTATCAACACCAAGACCAGGAGCACTGGGGCAGCATGCCTGAGCTCTAACTACAGATCTGAAACTCAGTTTTTATCACCATTGCTTTATTCACTTATGACAGTTGGTTGAAATCCTCAGTTCATGATTTTACTGTCAATCAAAATGACTCCCACTTTCATGTGTATGACAGGAAAAATAAAAAAAAACTGTGGAGATTTTCTAATCTGATAAGAATATATCTTTCCTCCTTTTAAATCAGCCACCCATCAGTGAGGATGCAGACATTATTTTGTGTCTTTATTAGTGCTGGCTGTTCCGGAACACTAGATGTAAGATGCATTCACATTAGTCTCCCTTATCAAGACATGCCCTCATTTCAACTTGTATTGTGTACATTTTCATGTACCCAACAGTATCTATTTTTATCACAATACATCACACTGACTGGCTTTACCTCAGTAAGGGAATGACTGTTAACATCCTAGAGGTTAAGGGTCTATACCAACTTATCATCATGCCAATCAGCAAAAAACATATTTGGAGACAGGTCTAGCCAACTTGATTGGATAATCTCCAAAGTGACTTTTCACCTGCCCTAGACAAGCATAATGGCAGACAATCTTAATGACCACTCACCTATGGTGCATGTTTGTAAACACAACATGACACCAAATCTGCAACCGGTACCTTCCATCTCATTCACAAGGCCAGGATGAAAGCTGATAATTGCCTCAGTAACCCTCCCTCAGGGAAGCCACTCTCATCTTAGATCTCCTCCAGCAGTAGCTGATGCTCTAGACTGTATGCTCAACAGGACTTTATATAATAGGCATAGATTCTTCTAAAATAAGGGTGAAAGGAAGTTGGTTATCCTTTTCTTACAGAAAATAACATCAGAGTTGTAACAAGGGTGGGGAGAAAGAGGTGACTACCCTTTGTACAAGTTGTTAGGGAGTGTAATTGGCAGTTGCTGATGTGGCATTCGTGCAATACCTGCATTATTTTAAGAAGACACAGGTGATAATCACTGCTTCTTAAATTAATGAATTTAGTAGGTTAAAGTTTTAGTTATATTAGTAACTATAGAAATGTGGTTGTATATGCCATTTACTACAGTTGTGAGTCTGTGTGGTATTTTTTTTTTTTTTGGTTCTCAATTTGGCTTGGGGGGGCACCAGTATGGTAACTGCCCAGGGCACCAGATGATTGAGCTGTGGCTCTTACTAACACAGTTAAGAGTGAGAGCCAGTATTCCTATGAGGAATATGTGTTGAAAATGGCACACATTCAACACAGACCTTTCTACTGTTGCAGCCAAATAACCTGTTGATAACAAGCATCTCTGTGTCACTGGATTACATAGGAAAGTGCTCCAGAATACACTCCTTCCCCAATTGGCTTCTAAACGAGTGGATTCTTATAATTTTGTCAATAGATATGCATTTCACCCTCTTAAATCATGTGACTCCACATTCATGAAAATTGCACTCATCTTTCAGTTCTAAGCCTGCCATCCAGACTATTGCAAAAGGTGGCACACATTCAATTATATTCTATGAATTTTTCACTAATAATGCAGAATGACATTAAGGATTGTCATGACACTAACTGTGACATGGCTGTCATCATAATCATTAATTGTGTCCTAGGTGATACGGGTAAATATAATTACCTTGGTGCACTGTTACTTGAGCTTTCCAAAGAATTTGACACAATGGCTCATGAGATCTCAATATTAACGCCAGACCTTGAGAACTTTATCTGTGAATCTGGCGCATAGAGCGCAACAAGCCAAGAATATAAATCAGTCAGTATCAAGCTTTAATTGTTTGGGGATCACTGTTTACCTTCTAATTTGTACACTATGGCCTTTTCACACAAACCAAATATGCTGGAACACTATCCTGCTCTTTTCTGGTACCTGATGCACTACAGTAGGGAAGGAACTCCCTGAAAACTTTACTTACTCTGGAAGGATAGTTATTCCAAATCAGTTTATTCATACATCAGTCTTATAAACCATTTGTCCTGGTGAGTGTTGCAGTAGTAGCAAACTAAGCCAGGTAGACCAGATTTCCTTATTTTCAGGAACAGTTTTTAGCTCATTCAATGGGATCTCCAGGTATTCCCAGGTGGGTTGAGAGAGATATAATTCTTCCAGTCTGTCCTGGGTTCAACTCAAGGCTTTCTCTCAGTGGCCATACCTAACCACCTTAGATGATACTTCTCAATATGAAGATGCAGTGGTTGTACTGTGAGATCCTCCTGGATTTTCAAGATCCTCACTCTGTCCTAGACAGTGAGCCTAGTTACCCTGCAAATGAGCCAGGTAAACCTGGAGACATAGGCTGACCAGTAAAATGGCAGTTTCATTCTCTGACTCATCTCTGACCTCATCGGCATGCTTTGCTAAAGACTTATAATACATCTGCCACAGCACTCATTGGCTGGTCAGTCTTCTAATCCTCACAAACTATATTCATGCACAAGACTCCAAAACACTAAACTTTTCCACATGAGATCCTTGTGCCCCCTTCCTCTTCTGTAGATGGCATTCCACAACCATACCCCAGTACAGTCCCTGAAATACTGCTGCCACAACACACATTCACTGGTCAGTCTTCTAATCTTCTCTACCATCAGTTGTGAACAAGAACCAAGGATACTTAAATTTCTCTACCTGACGTTGCTACAAGGAAGGCCAAAGCAATGCATTTTGGTGGTAAATTCTATGAAGAAAGTGATACTGTCTTCCACTTTTATTGAACATCAAGCATTAACCAATTAAAGTCATTTCCAGCATCAAGAACAGCATTGTGGCTCAGTGTACACATTTTTATCCCATTTTTTAGCAGCCAGAGTTTGGTCTTAGGCAATGGCTTTGCAGAAATTGTATGTTCTTCCTGTGTCTGCATGGGGTTTCTCCAGTTTCCTACCCAAAATGATAGTTCATCGAACCTGTAGCCTAGGATGTGGCTGCTGAAAAGGATTCAAGACAACCCTACTCACTTACCTGGTCACCAAGTTAAATAAAATATGTGTATAGGATTCCATTTATACCAACAGATTAATGCATTATTTCATCTCCCAACTTAAATCTAAAACCATCAGAATGCTGCTTATGCTTTTTAAACTTAAGAACTTCTTCAACATAGAATCCAGACTAACTATTACTAGATGTCTCATTTTGCCCTTCCAACAGTGGGAGGGTAGTATGTCTCATTTTGCCCTTCCAACAGTGAGAAGGTAGTATCCTTACTACAATTGCCAATACTGAACTACTCAAGTGAATCATAACTTCTCACCTCATTTTTAGTTTGTGGCTGGTTTGCACAGTGACACACACCACCACTGAAAAGGTGTCAGTGGCCTTGCTGGACAACAATGGCCAACAGACCCAGGATCGCCATCTCAGTATAGAGTTCAAACAATTACACTGCCACTTCAAGTAATTTTGCTGACCCAATGACCATTATTCATATCCTACTCAACAAGCTTTGCTACAATGTTGTAACTTCAAGTTGAACCAAATACTCATGCTATGGCAAGGCCCCTTTTCTTTTGATTGCCTTACCACTTTTTATAGACCTGTTCCCTTCCATCCTTCTTGAATTATTACATCAAGATACTTCTTTAGACTAAACAATTCTGCATATGCCTCGAAATGACCTGATACAACCACTGAATCTTTTCTGCTACCAGCCCTTACTCCTTCTACAATTTCTAATTTTACATAAATTCAATTTATTCCACAAATAAAGAGCCAAAATGCAGATAAAACATTATCAGTTTAAAACAGTCAGTTTAAGCGCTTTCACCCAGGAATCTCCCGAGCTTCATCAGAACATGAAAATAAAAAATACTGCCTTCTTTTATACCATTCAAACTCATTTCTCCCAATGAATACATCTCATTAATATTAATTAAACTGATGTCATGAGTTACAGATTAATTAATCAACTTCCCTCTTTTACTGTCAATACTTGTATATAAAATTAGTATAAAGTCGAATAAAACTACACATACGACAATAATTAAAAAGAAACTTCAATGTCAGAAAAATGT
The DNA here is from genome assembly GCF_019279795.1 of Protopterus annectens. Classification (NCBI taxonomy): domain Eukaryota; kingdom Metazoa; phylum Chordata; order Ceratodontiformes; family Protopteridae; genus Protopterus; species Protopterus annectens. The sequence continues at coordinate 144,289,007 of NC_056730.1, forward strand.
ACCATATTTAAAACATGCTGTTTATTCTTATAATTTAACTGCCCTTAACTTCAAGACACTATTGATACTCAAGTGCTCATTTAAACCAGGTCTTTTGGTTCCATCCAATTTTAGTTGCCAATATAATTTCTTATATTCTAGGCGGGCCTCCCATAAACCTCCCCTTGCATCTTGTTTCACTTGTTCCAGTATGTAAAACTTGAAATTACTATCTGGTCATTCCCTCTGGTGTTTATATAATGCGTTAGTATCTTTTTTCATGGATATTGCGTACATGTGTTCATATATACACCTTCTCATAGGCCTCTCAGTCTTGCCTATGTAGAAACTGTCGCACATTTGGCAAATACTGATGTATACCACCCCTTTACTGTTACAATTAAAATGCTCCTTAGCTCTCATCTTAAACTTCCTAGAAGGGATGTTGATGTTGTCTTGTTCCAAAATGTTTCCTCGTTGTTGGCAAAAGCCACATTTATACATGCTACTCGCGTTCTGTGTTCTAACTAACGTGTTCCCAATTTCATGGTACTCCAGCATCTCTTTTATGTTCATGTCTCTTTTCTTTATGACTATTGGTGTCAGGGGGATGTACTTGTTAATCTCATTGTTTAGTGTTAAATCTCCCCAGTATTTCTTTATATCTGCTCCTGGACATTGCAAGTGTGTGTGTGCGCGTGTGTGCGTGTGTGCATGTGTGTGCGCGTGTGTGCGTGTGTGTGTGTAAGAAAACACACTTCCAGCAGTAATATGAGGCTGCATTGATGTCCTTAATTTTCTTCCCAGCCCTGGATGTAGGGTTGGATACTGCCTAGGGTGGGTCTGATAGACCTGGTGAATGAAAAAAGGAGCCGGCGGTAGCTGAAGGAGTAAACAAAAAAAACTCTTACACTGTCGAGCACATATGAGTATGTACAATCATTACTGTCATGTATCCATTATCTTTTGCACTCATTTAGTCACATACAGAAGCTGGGTACTATTTCAGTTTCTAATCTCTGCAGTGGTAATATCTTTTTACTGCTGCTGTGCTAGTCATAATTAGATGATCAATAATCAAAACAACTGAACTAAGCTAACGTTTTCAGTTGTCATTCTTTCAGTGATATCTGTCTATTTATTAATAGCTCACATACTTGTATTTAAGGTTGAGTGATCTAGCTTGTATGAATTTTTATCATGTCTTTTTAGGTAGTTAGGTGAACATTTATTTGTAGCTTTATTTGAAAACTCAGGCCACAAGGTGAAGAGTAAATGTAAGATGCCTGTTATGTTTTATTTTCTTTGTATAAACATTCACATTAATTCTTATAAATATGTTATGTTAATATTATTTTATTATTATTAATGTTAACTTGTGTGTGTGTGTGTGTGTGTGTGTGTGTGTGTGTACCTATCTATTTATATGCTGTAATAGGATGCACACACAGCTGGAGACAATTCAGAGCAGACAGTTAACCTGCATGCTTTGGGGAGATGGGAAGAAGGTGGAACACCTGGAAAGTGTACATAGACACAGGGAGATCATGTATATTTCACACAAACAGTAAAAGGAAGTCAGGCTCGAACCATGGATGCATTAGGTATAAATCTTAACTAGTGGGCCACTGTGTTGCTCATCTACTACTGTAATCAATGTCTTGTGTCTATATTACATAATCAAACTTTTAGAAGTGAAAACGTCATATGGCCGACACCATATGATCAAACTTTCAAAAGTTTGAAAATGTAATAAAAAAAAAATAGATCAAAGAAAAAACCTAACTGAATGGTTGAAGCAGGGGGGCAAGCCCCCCTGCACCCCCCACAAGGGGTCTGTGCCCTTCCACCCCCCACTCTTTAAATATACCAACTCCAAGATTGCACTACAGTGCAGAAAAGGGAAATCTCCCTATTCCGCACTATACGGAGATCTCCGTTGAAACATTCAAACTTCGATCATATGGTGTCGACCATATGACGTTTGAACTTTTAAGAGTTCGACAACGTGATATAGATCCACTGACTCTTCTGTGCTGTGTGTACTTCTGTTGTTTTCCCTGAAAGAGGTCACTACACAAATGAAACTTACTGGTCATTAAAATGCAGCCAACCAATTCAATCAATCAATAAATTCAGGAATGCTCTGAATTAAAATGTATTTATTTTACATTTACTCACATCAGAGTTCCTTTACTTCTTAATTAGCAGTTGTGTCTCTGCTAAAAACTTTTGTTACTTTCTGTTAAATAAAATGTGTTTCCTATAGCTATGTGCTGGGAATGGTATTTCATCAGTCATTTTTGGAAGTTTCTAGCAGATCTTAAGTTGCCAGCTGATTCTCATAAACAAGAGATGGGTAATTAAAAGAGGGAGTTTCTGACAAATGTTCTATTTCATTTCATTTATTTTCTAACTAGAATCCCTGTTTATTTTAACTATATGTACTTCTGTTAGTTGTTGAATATTCTGTTTTCTTGCCCTTTGAGTGCATGATTTGATTAGTATCCCTATGAGTGTTAACCAAAATGCACTTTAAGAACTGTTTCTGGTAAGGACAGACTGATGTGGGATTGGAGTAAAGTAAATAAAATCACTGATAGCCTCTATGCAACAAAAAATAGAAAAGTCTCAGGAGGTATGCCTGGTGATGTGTAAATCTATCTCCTGAGGATTCTTCACCGCTTCTTGTCAACAAAGAACAATAAAACATAATGCTGTTTATTGATCGGTAAAGGTAGGAAAATGCCAGCACATCCCACTGAAAGGAGCCCTTACTTCAGAAAAAAAGTAAAATCCAGTGAAAATAGCCTTGAACTGTATTTGTTGACCCCCCACACACACACACTTGCACATTTGTCAGTGATCCCATATTTCTAATGTAGAAAATAGAAATTGTAAAGTCAGAATGTGATCAGATGACCTTTGCACAAAAAATGTCTGATTGTCTGTAACACTACATTGTTTCCAGGACATTTCCAATATGATATAAAAACTAATTTTGTTGCTTTTCTTCTTCAAATTTTGGTAGAAGATCAATATATTCAAATAACATTTTTGTAGAAATTAGGAAAATGAAAACCACAAAATAAATAAATAAATAAATGTGAATAATTCTTGAAACATGAAGGTTTTCTTCTGAGATAAGTGTTACAGGTATAACAACCATTAATTAACCTTGTGTATGTTGTTGATAGCAATGGAGAGACAGAGTAACAACAGTCTCATCTCCTTTCTGACTCAACAAATTTAAATGCAGCTAACTGGTGTGTTTTTTTTTTAACTGGAAAGGTCTGTTATGTGAGTATGGGATGAGAAAGAGGATGCAAGCATGGGTATTATACACAAAAATTGTGCAGCCCGCCTATCAGGAATTTGGGCGGTTGCATGAAATTACTGCTAACAACATAAAACAACTGCCCTTGGATTTAGAAAAATATTTCCACTCATGCTATTTGGGCAATGCGACTGAGCCCAGTAACACAATGCTAATATAATGCAATTCAAAGACTTGAAAAAGTTGTATGGGGCAACATATCATTACTGGCACAATATCATGTCTTTGAATCATTGTACTATTAGCGGTAACTGTGCTTTTACTCCCCATACAAACCCATCCAATGCAATTGCACAGGAGCCACTGCACAAACACATACACACACACACACACACACACACACACACACACACACACACACACACACACACACAGTCATCAAGACATCTGCAGTCATGCCCCTACATACACTTACACACTCATAAAGACATAAACACACAGGACATTGCAGCACTTACCTACTTGCTGTTGTGATACCAGCTCTGTTCCAACCAACCTGAATGGGTGTTCACTTCCAAAGACAGCACACATATTTTCTGCTTCACTCCCCAAATTAGCACAGTAGTGCTATTTGAATTGCACTATTGCATTATTCCATTCCCAGAGAGGAGCTCTGAAAAGGAGAAAATGGCTAATTTGCATTAGCTACATCCCTGAGCAAATTCATTAGCATGTAGACTTTGCTGGCACACTACTACATGCTGGTGCCTTCCTACAGTGGTGGCCTCACACTATGAACAACAAACCCTTTTTGCATTGAGCAAACCTACACAAAATAGGTCTGCACATTATGATATGGGTTTATGAATCCTGCCCTGATTTCATTCTCTTGAACAGTGACATGCTAAAATCCTTCAACCACAAATGGAAAATATGCATTTTAAGAAAAAATAGTAAACAGCTCCATAGACTTCCTACTCAATATACAAAAGTACATGCCACATCTGCATATTTTCTAAAAAGTTGCCAGTGTCAAGATAGCCAAGAAAAAGTTGCACATGAACTTACTGAAGCTGCTTGCAGTTCAATACTTTACTGAAGAATATCAGCCTGAATTTAAGTGACGATTTCCTGTACAAAAAGGTTCTTAAAGGTACATTACACTGTCTACAACCACTATAATATTCACCTTTTCTGATGATGCTTTGTATAGCCATCATGCAAAGCATACCTTTAAGTACATAACTTGATAAGCTATATTGTACTTTAATTAATCCTGAAAACAGAGTTGACATCTAGGAACAAAATCCAAGCTATAAACCAATTTGCTCTTTCTGTCCTAACTTACAGTTTTGAAGTGATTGACTGGCCCCAGAATGTGTTGGATAGATTAGATAGGAAAACAAGAATGATGCTTCATGCTCACCAAATGATTTATAAAAGTCAGTGCATACCAATATTTTATATTCCCTCTTCTGAAGGAGGAATTGGCCTCCTTGAAATTGTTTACATGTATAGATCTGCAATCGTGGGACTCCACACATATCTGATGATCTCACAAGACCCAAACGTAGTGAAAATTTTGAAACATGAGGAGAATAAATCTAAGATGACTTCTCTGTTTAATCTAGCAGAAGCATATCAGTGTCAAGCAGGAATGGAAATCAAACCAGAAATAGATACAATTTAGGCAGCAACGGAATGTGCCAAAAAACAAAAGAAAGGATATAAGGTGAAGGACCAGGTAAGAAGGCAAGAAATGTGAAAAATGCATAAATATAGTTGCAAGTATAGAAAACTTCTGGAAGAACCTCATGTTGATCAGGAACGCATGCAGGAATGATTGAGGAGAGGCAAATTCAAACCAAGAGATGAAAGGTTAATATTGGTGGCTCAAGATAGTGGGCTACATACATGCTGGTTTACAAAGTCCATTGAACATGTGGGAGAAACAGACAAATGTAGATTTCATAATACCGAATTGGAAACAGTCACACACCTCGTTGCTGGGTGTGACATATTAATGACAGAAGGACTGTATACTGAAAGGCACAATAATTTGGCAAGACTGTTGTACTGGGGATTGTGCAAACATTATGGTACTGAAGTGTCTGAAAAACACTGGAAACATGAGCCACAAAGCATCATAGAAAATGAAGTTTACATTACATGGGATCACCCATTACCAACAGTTCAGAAGATATATGCCAGAAAACCGGATATAGTTCATAGGTGTGTACTAGGCTAAGGGCCCTGGACCCTTTACAAGCCTAGCCCATAGAAGTGCCCTGGCATTGTGCCGCCCGACGTTAGTTCCCACTGTCTCTTTCAAGTAGAGTCACTGGAGTGATCCCCGGGGTGAACTTTCTATTTCCCATCCACTCATCAAGATTTCTCTTGAAGAGGGCCAGTGAGGAGCTCTGCTTGACATGTATGGGAAGTCTATTCCAGAGCATGGGCAGTATCTGGGTTATGAACCTGTCCCTCCAGTGGTCCATGAAAAGAAGACAAAAGTAGCATTGATCATTGAGATCACCACACCCACTGACTACAGTGTCTTGCATACAGAGAGACACAATGTCATAAAATATCAGAATCTGCAGGCAGAAATGAGAGCAATGTGGAAGAAAGATACCCAGACAGTTCCAATTACTGTGGGGGAGGTTTGGTGAAACATCAGTTAGGTGAGAATCAGTGTGGTTAGCTATTAGGAGCAATGGGTCTTATAAAAAAGAATCTACAATTGTACTTAGATATGTTACCAATACATGTAACCCCGTACGAATTGCAGGAGTCATTACTGGGCACATAGTGGGTGCCTCGAAGAGCACTTTTGGTTGACATCAAAGATTGAAACAATATTCATTTGAGTAAAAAAAAAATCATTTGAGTAAAAAAAAGACTGAAACTACTAATTTCATGAACTTTAATTGTACTTTGACTTAGGAATGGGATCCATTCCTGTCATGGTATTAGAAACCCAAAAGATATGGAGAATTAAAGAGATACTATATATAACTATGAGTCATGTGAAACTGCAAGCAATAAGAATTTTACACGGAAACTTTCTTTTAACTACATACAGTCTTGGTATTTGAAAGTTTTCTGACAACACAACTATGACTGGAATATTTACAGCTGTTTTATAAGACTCGCTTGTTTATTTCCAATCATTTGAGCAGCATGTCGGGAAGAAGCCTGAGGTAAGTTATGCTGAGAACCAAGCACATCATTGGTAGATTCAGGAATGGGCACTTGCAATGAAATATCCTTTAGAGACTTCATCAAATCCTTTTAAAATCCTTGATTTGTCAGTGGTATACCTGGATGGAACTGTTCTTCTGACAACCTATGTAAATATCTCCTGTTCTTACAATTCAGCTTTTATTTATTTATTTTTATTATTTTATGTTTACATTTGATTACCAGGGTGAACATCATCTCTTTCTGTTCGATATGATCTTAGAGAAATAGAATGACCAAATGCTGTAGCCTGCAATGCAGTTCATGACCATACTCTGACTTTATTAGAATCTTAGTTTATTATAACTCTTTTCCCTTTATTTAAGAATGAAATATTTCTTGAAGTATTATTATAAAAACATTTTTGTTTTTGCTGCCTTGCATACTACAGTTATGCCAATGTTTTTTTTACTGTGAATAACACAGACAACGGATTGAAATATTTAACCCATAAGAAGCTATGACTGTGCTGGTTATAGTCCCACAGGTCGCAATGGAGTATTTTTGTATTACACAAGCAACAGTAACAATCTGTAATTTCTTAATACTTAGTTTTTTTTTTTTAAGTATTGTCTGCTGTCTGGACCATGCTTGCAAATCTGTTCATTTGACTATGGATTTCTTAGACTTGATGTGACACTGGTGAATTCCCACTGCTTTGCAAAATACAGGAAAATCCTAACTGACAAAATTCGGAAAAAAAGGACACAGCCAGGTATATGCAATGCACACAATGATATACAGTTTTTTGGGAAAAGTTTGTTTTGTGTAATAAGATGTACCAACTTTTAAATTTAATAGAAGCCCTACTAGATTTACCATACATTTATTTTATCAAGCTATAGATTTATTCAACATCTCTTTTTATATAGAATGTCGTGTTTTTTTTTTTTTGCTTAAACCTATAATTTCAAGATTTTTTTTTTCAGTATTGAACTGATTTGCTGTCCAGATAATGCATGCTTTGGAGTAGAGAGATGGGAGGGCTACATTTTGAAGGGACATGGGATGTATTTTGGAATCTGACACACAGTTCCAGATCATCATGTGGATCATTGTCAGATACAGTGTTCAAATTCTGTGCCAGGAAGATACAGACTTTAGGACAGTTATCACTAATTGTCTAGTAGTATATTTTAACTGCACTATTTTGGGGTGCATTGGGTAATAGCACATAACAAAAAATACTAATTTCTATGCAGGACTAAGTCTTCTCCTAGTTTCAGTCATGCAATGAAATACTATCATGTAATATGAGTTTTTGCTTCTGTTTCTGAGTCTTAAACATGCCACATATTTCATAGCTCTTTAATTGTTGTAGTTGCACAGTCACATTTGCCCACTATAAGACATCTCGTGCTCTTTCCTTGCATATTGTTATATCTAGGTGTGATTCATGTGGATTTCCTAGCATACAGTTATGCAGCTGTGTAGGAATGAATACTTTGCCATCTTTAATATTCAGTCATTGGACGTATAGCAGTTTATCTTTAAATGAGAAATATGATCAAATGAGAGGGTATAGGGCTTCGTTCCATCAGGCTGCCTTGTCATAATGACAGGTCTAAGCAACCATACCTCCAAGTCTTCTGCAGTTTAAGCTTTCAGTGCCTGTTATTGCTCTACTGTCATTGGTATCAATGACAAAACCACAGCACTTACAAATCTTTTTCTAGAGCTCCTCTTTAGATTGATTCAGATACACCCTACATAAAATATCTGCATTGTGCATGTTTCTGTGGGTTGTACTGTACATTCAAGTCATATTTTTTATAAGAATATTGGTATCCTTTAAAGATGTGCTGGCACTTTATGTAAGGAATCCCTAACAATACTTTGAAGTACTTTGGGGTTCAAGTCTATGCCAATGCTCTTGCCATAAATATAACTGCGGAACTTCTGGCAACCAAAGACTGTAGCTAGAATCTCCTTAACTAGGGGGTACATAATATGTCTGAGCATCTGTTAGTGCCACAGATGCATGAGCTATAGACCTGACCTCATCTAACAAAAATTTATCAAACCATTTTTGACCTGCATCAGTTTGCAATGTTTTTGGGGGGTGTCACATCATAATATTTGAAAATTAGTGCAAGAGATTACTGGACCCTTCATCAAATCAAAGTGTTTTCTTGATGTGTGCACCAACGCCATTCTGTATCATATTCTAGAAGCTTGCTTTGTTCTACCGTGATTTTTGATAACTAAGTTATTCAATTGAACAGATTCTGAACCATGCATAAAAGTTGCATAAGAGGGGATGTGTCAGTAGGCTTCTGCATATTCACTATGGTTATCATATGATTGAAGACCATTATTTATAAATATATGGCCTATGTACTTCAAAGAAGTAATACATCTGACATTTGTCAATGATGAGTTTCAAACTTTGAGACTTTAGGCTGTCCAACAAATTTTATTACTTATGTAGAATGTTCATGTTTGCAATACCTTAGAATACATTGTTGTCTAGAATGCTGGCTAAACCATCCAGCTTTTCAACTTTCATTATTATGACTGATTGGAATACTTCAGCAGCTAAAACTATTCCGAAAGGTACAGTCCAGGATTTATAATGAATCAAAGGTATATTCGTAGTGCAAACTTTAGAACTGCGCTCACTAGTTTGAGCTGTCTAAACCCTTGGTTTGCATAAAACTCTGAGAAGAATTCAACATTAGGTATAGTCACTATGATCTCTTCAATAATTTGAATTTAATAATGCCCCTTTCTGATCCATTTGTTAAGATTTTGTTGATCAGCGCACATCTTGTTTTCTGTATCACAAGTGTTACCAGGCTGTATACACATTCTGTGTGATTTGACTGTTAGACCTGAACTTCAATTGCTCCATGCATTTTGACTCTTGTTGTCTCTTATCTGTTTGCATTTTTTAGTTTGTTCTAGGACCTTAGCCTTGTAGCTTAATTTGCAGTTGTGAAGATGGTGTTTCTACATTATACTTCACTTCTAGCTCCACAAATATAATTACTTGTAAAAACTAGCTGTTTGCATATTTTCAATCCTGCTGGGCCTTAGTAATTTCATTTACAGTTATGTCAGAACTGTGAACTGCTGCCAGATTTGAGCATTATCTAGTCATTTATTACTGCGTGCTTTTCATAAACAGTGTTACTGGTAAATTTTTGCATAGTCTGGTGCCTTAAACTGTAGTAAAATTTCAGTAGTTAGAGTATTGTTTTTTTCTGCTCCAGGATTTGTGCTTCAGTGCTTTTACAGTGTTGATATTTCACTTTTGCTCCTACAGTTTTATACCCTGCTTATCATTTACATGCTTAAAGTTGCATTCTAGTGCCTTCTGTTTCCCTGTTCTTTCTGTCTGCTTCATCCACCCTGAGTCATTTAGCTAAAGTTTCTGAAAGACCTCCATTATTGACTATTTGATTGGATCCCTCTCCAGCTAGCCTGTCATATCCAGCACAGAGATACCCCACCCCAAGTCATTTGTGCAAGAATTGCAGAGATGTGGAAAGCCTGAGCTGTCAGTAGCAAACTTTTCATCAAAAAGAAAAGAGAAAATATATTTTATTTCAATTCTGCTTTAATATTAAAGTTTGCACTAACTGTGACCTGTGTGATGATACTTATTTGTACTTTTCTATTTTTACCATGTTTTAGCCAAAAAGGATATCTGTTTGCATTTTAAGTTTGTTCTGTGACTTTAGTTTTGTAGATTAATTTGCAGATGTGGGAAGATTGTGTTTCTACATTATACTGCACTTCTATCCCCGCAAGTATAATTACTTACAAAAGCTAGATGCTTGTATTTTAAACCCTGATACACCTTAGTCTTGTAGTTTCATTCACATTTGTGGCAAAACTGTTAACTACTGCCAGATTTGAGCCTGAGAGTATTGTTCTTTTTCTGCTCCAAGATCTGTGCTTTTACATTGGTTCATAGTTCATACTTTCATAGTTATATACTAGGTTAAGGACCACCATGGCCTTTATAAGCCTAGCTGTGCAATCCAACCCAGTTGTGTCCCTATGTATCATGGGCATTTATTAGGAGGGGGTATGTTAGTTAAGAAGTTTCTAGAGGCTATGTTGGGGGGGGGCATGTTAGATATGTTTTAAGGAGGCAGAGACTACCCTGGCAGCACAAGGTTTCAGTGACTTCCACACTTTTAGACCAAGAGCTGTACAGAGTAGGGTTAAATTAAAGGTGGTGGTGTCGCGATATATACATCAGCATAGCCAAAATAATGTGCCATATATGCAATGCAATTAAAAAAACAGACTTTAAACTCCGCAAACTATACCGGCACAAACTGTGCATGGATAAACCAGTTAAGAAGACACTTGCCAATAGCCTCTTACTCCCATCCCTTCTATGGTGCCCCCACCTTTACCAACTTGAAACAAACTCTTAAAAACAAACTTAAATCATGCTATCACAAAATTGCCAAATTTGCAACAGACCTACCATATCAGTCTCATCACTGTCTAGCTTTTAAAGAACTTAAATGGCTGGAGTTCCAATACTACCTAGACTCCACCCAATTAACTCTAGCTCATAAACTAATTTACTCACCAAATAGCTGCCCTTTCCTTCAGAACATCCTACAATCCTATATTCCACTATGAAATTTACAATCTACTAACAAACAACTTCTAACAGTTGAGAAACCTAACAAAAGAGCTGGACACAGCCTCTACTACTACGCCACTACTAGAATTTGGAATACCCTTACCCCAGAAATAACCCTTCTAGACTCATTAAAGGCATTCAAAATATTGCTAAAGGAATACTTCCTCAACAATTACATAGGTTCATAGGTTCATAGGTTCATACTAGGCTATCTGCCCTAGGGCATTTATAAGCCTAGCCAGAATGTGTTTGGCTTTCGCCACCCATTTTAAATTTATTTTGCTATGCCCTATTTTGAGGTTAGTATACTGTGCCTCTGTCTAACAGTGACACAGAAGTGATACCCGGGGTAAACCTACGATCTCCCATCCACTCATCAAGATTCCACTTGAAGAGAGTCAATGAGGGACTCTGCCTAACCTGGACTGGGATTTTATTCCAGAGTGAAGGGAGCCTCTGGGTTATGAATCTGTCCCTCCAGCATGTCCTATTTATTTCAGTGCTGAGGTTCAAGTCTCTCGAGTGAGTAGCTCGATGGGATTTGGATTTTCTGAGGTGCAGCATGTCCATTAATTCCGGGTTGGACATGGCTTTATATGACAGGCACAGATCGCCTCTGAACAGGCGGTATGCCACTGAGTAGAGCTGGAGTTTCTTTAACCGGGCAGCATATGGCATCTGTTTGAGCCCTTTGATCCTCTTGGTGAGGTACTTTTGGGGTCTTTCCAGTTGCTGCAGGTGTCTGGTAAGGTACATCCCAAAAGGGGCATTGTACTCAATAATGGGCCTGATGAGGGATGAGTAAAGAGGCACGATGACCTCCCCTGATCTAGATGTGAATCCCTTCATGATTAGGTGGGCTATATAAAATGTTTTTCTAACCACTTTGGCCACGTGGTTGTCAAATGAGAGATTGCTATCAACTTGGGTCCCCAGGTCCCTAATTACTTCTTCTGTACTTAATGGATTACCACCTATGTGGTAATTTGTGGGCACTGTTTTTGCCAAAGGGATGACTATACACTTTTGGCATTTAGCTTGAGGCCATGGCTCTGGCACCAGTTGTCTGTTTCTATGAGGCCCTTTTGGAGGATGCTTGTGTCGGCTGGAGAGTCGATTATGGTGCCCAGTTTGCAGTCATCTGCGAACTTGGTCAGCCACAGTCCTTCCGTGTTGGCCTGTACCTCCGAGAAATATATACCGAACAAGAGAGGTCCCAGGACTGAGCCTTGTGGGACACCACTTGTAACTGGTTTGGAGTCTGACATGGCTCCAGCAATTCTAACCATGTGGGTTCTGTCCTTGAGCCAGTTTGCAATCCATCTAGTGACATAGGGGTTTATATTTAAGCTGGTGAGCTTATCTATATTCCACAATCAACCGACCGGACCCCAGAGGCTTGAACAAAACCGAACAGGAAGGTACCAAAAGTGCTCATACCACCGTATTACAAACGAAGAATACGGGTTTATTAGAACGGAACATTCTACATTGGCCAGAATAGTGGGGATACCTAAGATCCACAAAAGTGTTGAAAATCCCCCTTTTAGACCCATTATTTCTGGCTCCAGGTCAAAAACATTCAACATAGGGGTAGCTATTGACTTTTGGTGCAAACACATTTACAACAAAGTCCCCCACCTAACTAAGGATTCTTGGGATTTTTTGTGTACATTAAAACAAGATGTATGGTCACGTGATCTAACCTTCATCACGATAGATGTTCAGGATTTATTTTCATGCATCCCCTATACAACTGGTCTTGAAAATAGCTTAAGGAAACACTCTGACCTTACATGGGATAAGATTTGTTTGATACTAGATATGATGGGACTTATTCTCTCACACAATTACATCCAGTTCCAAGGAGAATTTTTCAAACAAATTCGAGGAGTTGCAATGGGGGCGTCATGTGCCCCCATTTTTGCGAATCTTGTAATGTTGGAGTGGGAGGATGTTTACGTCAAACCTAGTGAATTTTACAAACATATCGCCCTTTACACACGCTTTTTGGATGACCTGTTCATCATCTGGAAGGGGCCAAAAGAAGATATACCAAACTTCATAGCATACATCAATAGTACTACTAACTTCTTAAGATTTACACACAAGGTGGAGAAGGTGGGTATCTCTTACTTAGACACTTATATTAGCTCAACGAGTGATGGTTTTCAGTCGAAAATTTTTAGGAAGTCCACCTTTTCTAATGATTATATACAATATGGCAGTTGTCACCCTTCGCATATTTTTCGCAACGTCATCAAGGGACAATGCATTCGGGTAGCCAGAATGTGCTCAATGAGACAGGATATGGAGGAACAGATGGACACTGTAGCTAAAATGTTCCTTGCCAGAGGGTATCCTAAGGAGATGGTAACAGATGTGACCCAATATGTCATCAGATCGTGGGGAAACAAATACATCCCCTTATTAGGAGGTACATTCATAGGGAAGAATACCCAAAAGCAAACGACAGGTGATAGAAACAACGTTTGTGTTATTATGTTCAATCCCTATTCACATTTAGTTAAGCAGATTCTGAACAGGCATTGGGACATCTTTTTGAACTCAGAGGACATCACATCGGTTTTGGGTTTACACCCCACAAGTGTGTACAATACTTCATTTAATATCAAGAGGATAGTTGAGGGGGGAAAGAAAAAGGAGTTGACAAAATCTAAAGACGAGTACACACACAAATGTGGGAATTGTAGATATTGTCAACACATCAATGAGAGTAATATCATTAAACTCAATAACAAAAACAGAACTAAATGTTATGGTAAGAAAGGAAACTGTAACTCTATGAGAGTGGTGTACTTGGCAACCTGCTCCAGCTGTCAAGGATATTACATTGGAAAGACAGAAAGGAAACTTAAAACTCGTATTTACGAACATTTGTATAAAATAAAAAAGGTTGATTTGAACAATGCCTTGAGTAAACATATAAGTGAAAAAGGTTCCCATCATAGTTTTACATTTTCTATAGTTGATCAGATAGGGGTGAATGATTATGGAGGTGACTGGAAGACAGGTTTGTCCTGTCTTGAGACCAAATGGCAGATTTTATGTGATGCCACCTCTTGGCCAGGCCTAAATGAATACATTAGTATTAAACCTTTTTTACTTTTGGACCGTGGCTAGATTCTTCCCAAATTCACCCCTCTGTACCCCATCCTTTTAGTTTTTGGGGTTGGTTAACCTATTAATATATAGTACACAATAGATATATTATCAATTTATAAATATATATTATATGGTATATTCTTTGTGGAGGGCAAGTTTGTAACATCATGCCTATATGTGTTCATCCAATTAAATTTGTATTATTTATTATAAACTTGTTCTATATGTATAGTGGTTATACTGTATCTTTTATGGATAGATGTATGAATTTTTATATGTATTTTTTAAATATATTAATAGTATTATTTTGTATATACTTATTTACATTCTCATTTTGTTTTATTTTGTTTTCATTTTTATGACTATGTATTCCCAAGTAAGATTTTTGGCGCCAAAACTGCTTTAAAAGAGCTGTTGCAATCTTTTTTAATTGGTTCTGAAGAAGTCTACCTGCAGTAGATGAAAGCGCTAAACCTATGTACTGCTTTTGTGGAATTTTATGGAATTAAAGCTGTTTTTTACCATCGGCTGAGTTGTGAGGTGTTTGGTGTAACTAGGGAGACATTGGTGGTACGAGCACTTTTGGTACCTTCCTGTTCGGTTTTGTTCGAGCCTCTGGGGTCCGGTCGGTTGATTGTGGAGTTGGTTGCTTTTTTTGAACTGTTATTGAGCTTATCTATATTGCCCGAGTGGGGTATTGTATCGAAGGCTTTTGCGAGGTCCAGGTAGGCTGTGTGGACCACCTTCCCCTCGTCAATGGCCTTGGTGACTGTTTCAAAGAAATCAACCAGGTTTAAGAGGCAGGATCTGCCCTTAACAAAGCCGAACTGGGTAGGATCCAGTGTTTGTAGGTCCCCAATATCTTTATTTATGAGGTCCATGATGATCCTTTCCATAGCTTTTCAGACCAAGCTAGTCAGGCTTATGGGGCGATAGTTTCCAGGATCCGTTGAGGTACCACCTTTATGGAGAGGGACCACTGTTGCTGTACGCCACTCTTTGGGCACATATCCTGTAGTAAGGCTGAGATTGAACAGTAGTTTTATGTTTGGGTTTAGCTCTTCTTGGAGTTCATGTAGGGCGCAGCCTGGGACACCATCTGGTCCCATTGATGCTGTGTTTTTTGCTTTGGAGAGGGCGGCTCTTACCTGAGCATCTGAGATGTCAGGGGGGCAGCACTCTGCTGGGATAGATATTTGCCCTTTTGGTGGGGGGGGGAGAAGTTTGCGCTGAACCTGTCAGCTAGGATGTTGGCAATGTCTGTGGGTTCGGTGTATTTTTGGTCATTTTGGACTAATTCTGAGCATATCTGGGAATTACCACCCAGGTTCCTAACATAACTAAAGAAAGCCTTGTGATTATCCTTAGTGTCCTGTGCAATTTTTCTCTTGAAGCTGGCCTTAGACAATTTTATGTGTGCCCGTAGTTTTTTGCTAATACTGATCAGAGATGCCTTCCCTTTTTGGGATTTTGCTCTATCATTTAGTAGCTTCCTCCTTCTATTGTATAGTTTGTTTATGGCTGGGGTCCACCAGACAGGACGTCTGCCTTTGGAGGATTGGGTCTTGGTTTTATTTGGGATCGCATGATCCATGCATTCCTGAAGGTGTTCATAGAATGCGTTTATAAAGGATTCTGCCGTCTGGGCCGTATTTTCCACAGGCCCGGGGGTTTTGAAGGATTCCACCTCAGTTTTGAGGAGTGTGAAATTTGCTTTAGAGAAGTTTTTCACTGTGGTTTTCTGGGCAGGGGGTGGGGTCGGGATGTGAATATCCAGTGAGATTAGTTTATGGTCTGATCTTACCAGTGAGGGATACACTTCTGGTCTGGAGCATAGAGTCCCCATGTTGGTAATGATCAGGTCCAGTATGTTTTCACCTCTTGTGGGAGTGGTAACAAGTTGTTCCATAGCATTTGAGTTTATAAATTCTAGGAACCTTTTGGCTAGGGTGTTGGAGCTAGAGTAATGCTCCCAGTCTATGTTTGGGTAGTTGAAGTCGCCCAATATAATGGTGTTTGGAGAGACCTTCATATTTTCCAGTGTTCTCAGGAAGGCCGAGTGGGGTTCCTGGGTTTGGGAGGGTGATCTGTAGCAGGCTATAAACTGGAAGGCAGTTTTACCCACTGTTAGTTGCACATGGATAGTCTCTGATGCTTCGTGCTTTGCCACCAACCTGGAGGTGTGGGTATCTTTGATGAATATCGATACTCCCCCTCCTTTTGTGGTTCGGTCCAAGTTTTGGGGCTGAAAAGCATGGTATGAGGTATAACCTGGTAGTGCTGGGGTGCTCTCGGGAGCCCTGAACCAGGTTTCTGTTACTGCACAGATATCGATGTTCTCCATGCTAAGGAGAGTTTCGAGTGCGTGCATCTTGAGGTTTAGATTTCTGGCATTGAGTAGCATTACTCTTAGTTTCTTATCCCTTGTGATACCTATGGAGGTGGGTTTGTCTTTTGAGCCTTGCCTAAAAAGGCACTATGGGGGTAGCAAGAGCCTTTGCCAATATCCGAAAGCCCAGGGGTGACAGGTGCAAGCTGTCCCTAGCGAAGCATCGTGGCTTGTTGAGCATATCATCCCAAGCTGACAGGCATTGGATCCCCTTTGAATGACACCAGTACTTAAGCCAATTGTTGAAATTGATCATCTTGTCTTCATATTGTGGCATCATTCTTGGTGAGGGTAAGATGCTACTCAAGGTCAGGGTCATACCGGCCTGGGCTACATGCTCAGAGAGCTCCTTTATGTCT
This sequence comes from Protopterus annectens, assembly GCF_019279795.1. Taxonomy (NCBI): domain Eukaryota; kingdom Metazoa; phylum Chordata; order Ceratodontiformes; family Protopteridae; genus Protopterus; species Protopterus annectens. The sequence goes on from NC_056730.1 coordinate 144,305,992, forward strand.
CTTTTCATGTAGTCCAGGGAGGTACGTCTCAGGTCATTCACACCAGCATGGACAATGACTGAGTCATATTTGTACTTGCCTTGGAGTGACCTGAGTGCTTGTGTTATGTGGCGGATCCTAGCGCCCGACAGGCTGCTCACCGTGACCCTCTGCTTGTTCAGCCTGGTGAGTGGGACGTCAGTGTGCCTGATGATAGAGTCACCTATTACAAGTGTATCAGGTGTGTTGTTTAGTCTTAAGGGCTGTGACTGTTTGGCACACTGGCTTTGTGAGATATGTGTTGCACGTGTTTTGTTTTGGGGTAGCGGCTGCTTGGGTGTCTGCTTTGGAGGTCTCTGCTGCTTTGGCAGATCTTTATTTAGAGCCTCTGAGTATGTTTTTGTGTGATTATTTGTTTGGTTTGCTGTCATGGTAGGTCTATGTGAGACTGGAATTGTAGTGAGTGTGGTTTCCTTCTCCTCCTGACTGGTTATGCCAGTACTGAGTTGAGAGAGTTTAGCCTCCAGTTTGGCTATATGGTTGCATCTCTCACATGTGTTGGAATTTGTTGGGAGGAGGAGAGGGTTGTCTGTGTACATGAGGCAGTTGTAACATTGCCTCAAGATTCCCAGATTCACCAGCTGGACCAGAGAGGAGATTGACAACTGACCTTTGGACATGCTAGAATAATATTGGGAATTCCTTAATAATTGAAAACCAGGGCCAGTGGGGAGTGAGGGTGTAGTGCTTTTAATTTTTAGTGCTGACTTATATAATTGCTTTAGTGAGCAAGTGCCAGGTAACTTAAGTGCAATGTGTTACAGGTAACTTAAATGCAAAAATGACAAACAGTAACTTTCTTTCAAGTGAAACAAGGAAATAAGTACAGTAAGCAATGCAGATATCACTAGTGATCCACAGAAGCTGAGAAGCGCGTATTAGGTGGAATTAGCGTTCCAGGAAATAACAAGCAAACAAACAACAAGCATATAAACAAAGCTAGATTCAGCAGGCCTGGATCTAGTCTATGCTACAGCAAACAAGGTGTACCAATTTCAGTAAGATACAGTTCAAATATTCAGGCACTATAAACCTTTAACCAGAAATTCCCAGCTCAGAAGGGCAGAGCCCAGCCTCTTCTCCCACAAGAGTGCAGACCACAAACCTTCTTAATGTAAAATAACTGGCCTGAAGCCCAAGTGCTTAAACCAGAACTAATACACTTTAAGAATAACAGACACTGGGCTCTCAATCAGCAGTTCCCAACTTAGAAGGATGAAAGCTACCTGTCCTGCCACCACAGTGCATGCCACAAACCTTCCTAATGTAAAACAACTGGTCTGAAGCCCAAGTGCTTAATCCAAAAGACTTAGAATGATAGCTACACTTTAATCAAGTTACTACCAAGCAGTAATAAATACAATTGAATACTTTAGAGAATGCCTGGATTAGTGCTCAAGTTACACAAACAAAGCTAGATCCAGCAGGCCCGAATCCAGTCTATGCCACAGCAAACAAGGCACACCAACTTCAGTAAGAAGCAGTTCAGATATGCATGCACTAAAAGCCTTCAACCAGAAATTCCCAGCTCAGAAGGGCAGAGTCCAGCCTCTCCTCCCACAAGAGTGCAGACCACGAACCCTCTTAATGTAAAATAACTGGCCTGAAAGCCCAAGTGCTTAAACCAGAATTAATACACTTTTAGAATAACAGACACTGAGCTCTCAATCAGCAGTTCCCAACCTAGAAGGATGTAAGCTACCTGTTCTGCCACTACAGTGCAGACCACAAACCCTCTCAGTGCAAAACAACTGGTCCGAAGCCCAAGTGTTTAAACCAAAAGGCTTAGAATGAGTTACACCAAGCAGTAATAAATACAATTGAGTACTTTTAAGATGATGCAAAACATCTGTCCCTGTACCCAAAATTTAGGCCACCATAAATAAACCTTCAATTTTTCTTATTCTTTTGCTCCTTATCCTATTTTTATCTTATCCATCTTACCTTCATTTTCCTGCTATGATACCACTTTCATCTCTATAATCCTTTTTTTCACCTTCATCCCCCCACCCCCTTATCTCTTCTTAACTTACACACTAAGCTAAAACCTCTTCTATTTCATCTTTCCTCCTTTCAGACAATTTTCATCACTGTGAATGTTACCATATACAGTGTATATATTATTGTTATTATGTATTACTTTTACCATGCTTGCATTAACCTACCAAGTATATGTTTTTTACATATGAGCTCTTTTCGTGTACTTTTCTTATAATTTTAACCCTGTATATTCACTTGTTTATGTCATAATTGTGGAGCTTTTCTCCCTGGGCCTCCACTGAAAATGGGTTTCTGACCCAGTGGACTTTCCTGGTTAACAAATGTCAATAAATAAATATCTTAACCAGCTATAGATCACCCTCCATATCCCAAGAAGCTCACAATGCATACTTGGAGCTACTGGAGACACTTACCATCCAACCTAACATCCTACTTATGCAAGAGTTTAATTACCCATCTATAGACTGGGAATCCTACAAGGTCTCAAATCTACAGGCACAGAGATTTCTAGACTTTACAAATACAAACACCCTTGACCAAATAATGAATACACACACTAGAAGTTCCAGCATACTGCACTTCTGGACCTTGTACTCACAAATATGGCAGAATGCTGCCCCCAATGTCTCATCCTCCCTGATAAGGTCTGACCATAAAACTGTATCCTCTGAAATCAAAATCATCTCTGTAAACCCAGTACAACCAGCAATTGTTAGGAACTATTCCAAGGCAAACTACTTTTATTAAGTGATGGTTTATCAAAATTCAGTGCTCCTCCAAAATTCAAAAACACAGCACCCAATGCTGAATTGCCTTCATACACTCTTTACAACCATGTTAATGGCTGCATAGAGGCTGCTGTACATACTACAAGTAAGCCCAGAACTAGCCCCAGAAACAAACCGCCCTGGTTTCATCCCGAATTAAATAGGATATACACCAAAAGGAAAAAAAAATATGGCAAAAATCAGGAAGGGTAATTCTCATAAAATTTCTCTCATCAAACTAAATAGGCAACTAAGAGGGCTAATTAGGGCTAATTAGGTCAAGCAAAGACAACTTTGAGGGGAAGATAGCCTTCCAGGTGAAAGATAAACACAAGGCCTTCTTCAGCTATGTCAGAAACCTTAAGGGCAGCATACAGCAATGTGCTGAACTGGTGGTTAATGGTGACACATTCACCAAGTCTAGTGATATAAAAAACCCATTAGTGGGCAAATTCAATTTCAATTATGCTCACACCCCCCACAATTTTCCAAGAAATACCATCAAATATAATTCACCCAACTATAACTAGGGTGCATGTACTGGCTTGGCTCACTAAAGCCATGAACATAGCCTCAATGAGCCTCAATAAAATCCTGGGATACCTCCCAAACAGTCTAACATACGACTTATCAGGACCCCTGGTATCCTTATTAAACTATAGTCTTAAAATAGGCTCTGTACCACAAGAATGGAGAACAGTGACGGTCATCCTCATTCATAAGGGAGGACCTTCAACAGATCCTGAAAATTACAGACCCATTAGTGTAACTAATCTTATTTGAAAAGCAATGAAAAAATTATCACTGAAATTATCAACAAGGATATAGGAGACCTCCAGACACTGGGCACATCCCAGTTTGGCTTTGTCAAAGAAAGTTTGTGCTTAGGGAACCTAACTGTTTCTGTCTTATAGATAAATAGATAAAGCCCTGGCTGTGTCTAGCATTGATATCTTAAGTCCAGTCATGCTCTCCAGGTTCACTCAGTCATACTGCTGTTCGTCACTTACCCTGTCTCCTTGCCTGTGGTGTCTAATATACATATGTCTCTACTATTCAGAAAGCCAACTTTTCCCTTTGTAAACCATTGTTTCTGGTTAGCAGTATATTAAGACATTCATGCATGTATTCTAATGTTTTGGCTCTGTGTTTCCTTTCTGTTTTACTATCCTCGGTTGTATCTGTAAACTAACCTTTCTGTATCTTGCACCATTAACTGGAAAACAGAAGCTAAGTATCTATACTAAGTGCTGATTGGAATATGATGCAAGAAAAAATATCTCAAAATGCATTACTGCAGACCTGAAATGCTTGAATATTTTTATGGGAAAAGCTTAGTAGTAGTTTTGCAGTTGCTTTGTTCTTTGCAGTTTTTGCCTGGCTGATATTTTCCCTTTGTGACTTTTGTTTACAGGCATGCAGTCCTTAATTTCACTGCTAAAGTCACCATAAACTGCATGTAGAGATAGGGAGAGAGAGTTCATTTCATACACAATGTCAAGACGTATGGTCTCATAGTTTGCACTATTGCTGCTGATTAATATATGAGGAGGTTGGCCTTAAGAATATGTCTTGAGTTATGTCCAAAACTTGACACACCCAAGCAAGTTGTGCCCTCTACAGATGAATAAATGTGGTTAAATTACACTGGCTTTCCAGAAATTCACACTTTGTAGTTTATCTGTTGCATGATGTATGGTGATCTATTCAGTTATGTATAGGTTACAGCTGAGTAGGTAGTCTTGTTGGGGGTAATGTTAGCTGTTCATGGCCCAAATAGATAAAGCCCTGGCTGTGTCTTAGATGGTCCAGATTCAGTAAGCAAGCCCAGGAGTGGCAGAAGATTGTGGGTGGAGGATGATGGTAAGTGGCTAACACTGTGTCACCCATCCTAGAGAGACAGAGGATGGCTTCAGTCTGTTCTGCCTGACATAAAGTGGAGATTTGTTGATGGCTCGTGGGATGTGAGATGCAATGTGGTAACATTCATTAGCCTGTAGATGGGGGCACACACTTGCAGGAGAAGGGGTGCAAGTGCCTACATCAGTTGCTTGGGATGAAGGGCATAGATCATAGAAATGTTCCTTAGCTCAGTATCATGAATGATGCATCATAAGGGGGTGGAACTATTGAGTAGTTTTCCAGTCTGGTGACAATTTTACTTTGTGCATAAATCATTGACAACCCTGGTTTTATGGAGGAGGCAATAAAGCTAGGCTATTAGTCAGTTTGATGAAGCCGGACCCTCAGTTAGTTGTGACATTCTCAACTTTTATACAAAATGGATGCAAGATGCAGGGTAAAGCACAAATCACATTCACACTTGCAGAGAAGACACCACATGCTTTTCCTCTCTTGCTGCATTCATTGGTGGCCTCTTTGCCTGGGAATGAATGAAACTGAGGCCTATGAGAGCAGGTTAGTGGTTAGTCATCTGGGATACAAAAAAAAAATGTAGAAAAAAATTAGTGTGTGAAGGGGATGCACATATCCCAATATCCTGTTTTGTCCTAATTGAAATTAAAATCCTGTAGAACTAGGAATCATCATGATTATCGACCTCCTTTCTTCCAAATTCTAATGTGGTCAGGGTATTGCATCAGCTGTTACCATCTCTCTCAATTCAAAGCCACTGTCTTACCTTCTTTGATGGTCATGCTCAAATTTTCTTGGTCTTGCCTCACAAAATCCATCCATCTCTTCACTGGACATCCTCAGCTCTCCTTGTCTTCTTCTTGTCTGTCCCAGTCTGCTTTACCAAATCATCTTCTGCTTTCCTGGACATATGACTGAACCACAGTAATATGCACTCACCTTCTCTGCAATTGGAGCTACTTTGGTGTCTGCCCTAATGTCTTCATGTCATCCTACTACCCATCTCAGGCACTTCATTTCCATCACCTCTAGCTTTCACACCTGCTCTGTCTTCATTGCCCAAGTTTCTGTATCATAAGCAGTACTGATAGCACCACTGTTTGATATAACTTATGTATCACCTTCTTTGGAATGTTTCTGCCACACACAATACCACACCTCCTAGATACTAGAAGCTGTTAACCCGTCCCCTACTTTTTCATGTTTCTCATTTTTCAGCATTTTCTGATTTCCCCATGTGATGTCACTCCCATTATCTTGTCTGTTCTTTGTATCATCCCATATTTCACTGATTTTGTATTTGAGATCCTTCTTCTATCATTTTCTGAAATACCTGTCCATAGTCTTCTTGTAGTGTCCCTAGAAGTTTGAAGTTCATAGGTTCATAGGTAGATACTAGGCTATCAGCCCTAGGGCCTATGTAAGCCTAGCCAACAAGGTTCGCTGGCTCATGCCACCCATGGATGCTATTTACCTGGGCCTCTGTCTAGCAGGACTGCTGAGGTGATTCCTGGGGTGAATGACCTATTACCCATCCACTCATCAAGATTTTTTTTTGAAGAGTGCTAGTGACAAACTCTGCTTGACATAGATAGGCAGCTTGTTCCAGAGTAAGGGAAGTCTCTCCAACAATAATCTATCCCTCCAGCATGTTCTGTTAATTGTGGTGATGAGGTTTAGTTCTCTAGAGTGTGTGCCTCTGAGGGATTGGGATTTCTTTAGATGTAGCATGTCCAGCAGCTCAGGGTTTGACATAGCATTGTATGTTAAGCAGAGGTCACCTCGGAGTCGGTGATATGCTACGGAGTAAAGCCGGATTTTTTTGAGGCGGTCAGTGTAGGGTAACTGAGTCCCATAATCCTCTTTGTGAGGTATTTTTGTGGCCTTTCCAGCTGCTACAGATGCCTTGTAAGGTACATTCCAAATGTGGCGTTGTACTCTATAATGGGTCTAATGAGAGCCGAGTAGAGGGGGAAAATGACTTCTTTTTCCCTGGATGAGAACTCTTTCATGATGAGGTCTGCCATGTAGAAGGATTTCCTGACTACTGTGGTGATGTGATTATCAAAGGAGAGGCTACTGTCCACAAGAGTCCTGAGGTCTCTTATCACACCTTCGGCGTTAAGTGGGCTGCCGCCTATGTGGTAGTCCATGGGTACATGGTTTTTACCAAAGGGGATGACAATGCATTTTTTGGCATTGAGCTTGAGGACATGGCTCTGCCACCAGGCATCAGTCTAAGTGAGGCCCTTTTGCAGGATGCCCATGTTGTTTGGGGACTCGACTATGGCACCCAATTTGCAGTTATCTGCAAACTTTGTCAGCCAGAGGCCCTCTGTGTTGGCTTGTACTTCAAAGAAGTAGATTCCAAAAAGGAGGGGACCCAAGACTGAACCCTGTGGTTCTCTACTTGTCACAGGTTTGGAGTCAGATCTGAAGTCTGCAATGTTTACAGTGTGGGTTCTGTCTGTTAGCCAGTTGGTAACCCATCTTGTGATGTATGGATTTATGCCCAGCTTGGTGAGTTTTTCAATGATACCAGAATAGGGGATGGTGTCAAAAGCCTTGGCAAGGTCGAGATAGGCTGTGTAGACTGCCTTACCCTTGTCCACGGCTTTGCTGACTGTTTCAAAGAAGTCAATCAGATTCAGGAGACATGATCTGCCCTTCACAAATCCGAACTGGGTAGGGTCCAGAGTTTGGAGGTTACCAATATCCCTGTTTATGAGTTCCATGATAATACGCTCCATGGCCTTGCAGACTAGGCTCATCAGGCTAATAGGGCGATAGTTCCTGGGGTCCATGGAGGCTCCCCCTTTGTGGAGTGGTACAACTGTTGCCATGTGCCTGCCAATCAGTGGGTACATAGCCTGTTGAGAGGCTATGATTGAACAAGGTACTTAGGTGGGGGGATAGTTCGTTCTGACGTTCATGTAGAATGCAGCCAGGGATATTTTCTGGTCCCATGGATGTTATGTTCTTGGCTTTTGATAGCACAGTTTTCACCTCTCCAGTTGTGATTGCAGGGACACTGCATTCTTCCGGTATGGATATGGGCCTGTTAGGAGGTGAGGAGGGGGGGGTAAAGTTGACACTGAACCTATCAGCCAGGATGTTGGCAATATCAGTTGGTTCTGTGAATTTTGTGCCATTGTGCTGTAATTCAGAGCAGATCTGGGTGTTGCCATTCAGATTCTTGACATAGCTGTAGAATGCTTTGTGGTTGTCCTTACAGTCAGTGGCAAACTTATTTTCATAGTTCGCTTTGGAGGATTTTATGAGAGATCTCAGCTTCTTGCTGAGGCTGACCAGGGAGCTCCTCCACTTGTGGGATTTTATTCTCTTTTGCAACAGTTTCTTCCTTTTGTAGTAGAGTTTGTTAATAGCAGGGGACCACCAGACTGGTTTCCTTTTTTTTAGAATACTGTGTTTTGGTTCTGTTAGGGATAGCATGATCCATGCACCCATGTAGTTGCTTATAGAATGCGTTTGTATAAGATTTGGTAGTGGTAACTGTATTGTCCATCTGCATGGATGTTGTGAAATTGAGCAATTCTGTCTTAAGAAGCACGAAGTTTGCTTTGGAGAAGTTTTTTACTGTGGTTTCCTTATTGGGGGGGGGGGGGCGGTATGTGGATATCTAGGGTGATTAGTTTATGGTCGGATCTGACCAACGAGGAGTTGACTTCAGGTGTGGAGCACCTGTCATTCATGTTAGTAATTACTAGGTCTAGGATATTATTGCCCCTGGTAGGGGTGTGGACAAGTTGATCCAGGGCATTGGAGTTTATGAATTCTAGGAAGTGTTGAGGAAAGGAGTTGGTACAAGAGTAAATGGTTAAAAAAAAGTTAATGGTGGGGTAGTTAAAATCTCCCAATATTAGGGTGTTAGGTTGGACTCTGATATTCTCTATTACATCAAGAAAGGAGGCGTGGGAATCCTGGAGCATGTTGGGGGATCTGTTGCAAGCTACAATATGGATTGCAGTTTTGCTAAGAGTTAGTTGCACTTAGATAATTTCAGATGAATTATGCTGGGCAACTAGCCTGGAGGTGTGGCTGTCCTTAATGAATATGGACACACCACCACCCTTGGTGTTCCGGTCCTGGTTTGATGGCCAAAAGGTATGGTATGAGTTATATCCTGGTAATTCAGGGGTGCTCTCTGGGGCCTTGAACCAAGTTTCAGTCATTGCACAGATATCGATATTCTCCATTTTAAGGAGTGCCTCGAGTGAGTGCATTTTGAGGTTTAGACTTCTAGCGTTGCGTAGCATTACCCTTAGTTTTTGCTTGCTTGTATCAGTTATGGTGGTGGTTTTGTTTTTTGAGCCTTGCCTAAAAAAAAGCACTGTGGGGTGGCAAAAGCTTTAGCCAGTATCGGGAATCCCAGGGGTGACAGGTGCAGGCCGTCTCTGGTAAAGCATCGTGGCCTATCAACCATGTCATCCCAGGCAGACAAATACTGGATCCCCTTTGAATGACACCAGAAGTTTAGCCATTTGTTGAAGTCAATCATTTTGTCCTTGTATTGCAGTATCATTCTGGGTGAAGGTAGGATGCTACTCAGGGATAGCGTCATACCTGCCTGGATTACAAGATCAGAGAGCTCCTCCATGTCTCTTTTCATGTAATTCAGGGAGGTATATCTTGGGTCATTCACACCAACATTTACAATGACTGAGTCATATTTGTACTTGCTGTGGAGTGACCTGAGTGCATGGGTTATGTGGCGGATCCTGGCACCTGACAGGCAGCTAACAGTAACCTTTTCCTTGTCTATTCTGGTGAGTGGAACATCAGTGTGCCTGACTATAGAGTCACCTATGACCAATGTGTTAAGTACGTAGTTTTGCCTTATGGGCAGTGGTTGAGTGGCACACTGAGCCTGTGTGTTATGTGTCTTTTGGGTTTTGGTGAGGGCTGGGGGTTGCTTGTGTTTCTGCTTTGGAGGTCTCTGTTGTTTGGGTAGATTCTTATTGAGAGCCCCCAAGAATGATTTTGTGTATCTGTGTGTGAGTCTTGGTGGTGTAGATGTACTGGGACTATGTGGTGTGGAGTGAGTGTTTGCCTTCTCCTCCTGACTGACAAGTTCAGTCTTGGGTTGAGAGAGCTTTGCCTCCAGTTTGGCTAGATAAATGCATCTCTCACAGGTTGTAGTGTTGGGTGGTAGTAGGAGAGGGTTGCCAGTGTACATGAGGCAATTGCTACATTGCCCCAAGATGCCCAGATTCATCAGGTAGACAGGAGAGAACACCAGGAGCTGTCCCTTGGACATACTTTGGAATCACTTTTTCCTCTAGACAGTGAGGGTTGTAACTACTCGGGCTTGTTTCTTCTAGGTAACTTTAAGGAAAATAAGTAACAAAAGAACTGTTAGTCACTAGGTAGTGAGAAAGGTTTAGTACTTCAGAGATTTGTGGCTTATTTAGTGCTATCAGCTATTCTGAACCAGTGCTGGGCACAAAAAAGCAGATTCAAGTGCTACAAATAAGAAACTGGCTAGTTCTAAGGGAAAAACTGAAAAGCAGACAATAAGGCACCGGGAATAGTTTAACCCTTGCTAAGTGGTGCTGTGTGATGTGCAAACTCGTGCAAACCTGCGCAAACATGGGTTTTTAACTCAGAAACTTGAAAGGGATAGGAATTAGCCCAAAATGGCCAATAAGGTAAATTTCAGAGCTGGAGACCACTCTTCTTGCTGCAGATAGGCTGCTCTAGTGCTTACCACTCTTACTGATAAGCAGAAAGACCTCCCACTGGCACAGCAAGGTCTGGACCACTCAGAAACACAAATTAAAGTCATGAAACCAGCAGATCTTGGATCTGGACTATTCTAGTATAGGAACGGGTGGGAAATGATCAGTGCAGATAATATTTTTTTTTAATTTAAGCAGAAAAAAGCACTTAAGACAGTATAAATGCACAGAAAAGGCTGTCACACTTGAGTGAGATGCCTACAGTAATAAATTCCGTTAAATATTAAGCTTTAAACAGGTAAAACAAGTGCACAAACACTAAAAACGAATTAACAGTACAATGCAGCAGAAATACAGCAAACAACAGTAAAAAACTGATTTTTAAAGTGTGACTAGCTTAAAACAATTAAAAGAAAGCCAAAAGGGTACTTAGAACAGCAAAAAGTCTCTCCTTCTCATTTCTGGTGCTGTAGTAGTCTGCAGGATGCCCAAACAGGATCCACTGAGCTAAAACAAGTGCAAACCCGTGCAAACACAGGTTTTTAACTCAGAAACTTGATAGGGATAGGAATTGGCTCAAAACGGCCAATAAGGTAAATTTCAGAGATGGGAGATCACTCCTCTTGTGGCAGATAGGCTGCTCTAGTGCTTACCACTCTCACTGATAAGCAGAAAGACCTCCCACTGGCACAACAAGGTCTGGACCACTCAGAAACACAAACTAAATTCCTGAAACCAGCAGATCTGGGATCCAGACTATTCTAGTATAGGAAAGGGCAGTAAACAAGCAGTACAGATAGTATTTTTTTTTTTTTAATTTAAGCAGATATCTAGTTTGTGGGACAGAATGAATAACTGACTTTATAATGTGTGAGTGAATGATGGAAGGGTTAAACAGTATACCTAAATGGAGCTTTAAGTAATGGCCTAACATCCATATGCATATAATCCAGTCTGGGTTATGGTAGGGGAGGTTTGATGAAACATCAGTTAGGTGGGAATCAGTGTGGTTAGCTTTTAGCCATGGGACACTGATCTCTCTTTTGATTCCTGGCCACATGCTTTGGTACATACTGTACTTAATGGCCACAGTGTAGGCAGTGATGTCATTGGCTGTCCTATAATCAGATGACTGCAGATTCAGAAAATGTTTTTTTTTTGTAATTTCTCTATCACTGTTGGTCAAAAACACACAAGCTTGTGTTTTGAGAGTTATGAAGTATGTTTTCTTAGTTTTTCCTACTACTATTATAACTGTTATAGAACCATGAAATTGGTATATATAAGTAAGGAAGGAGTAGGAGCAAATCTCCTGGGGGGGGGGGGGGGTGGCTGCAGTGATGCTTGCCCCTGAAAAAATTACTTTTATTGTACTTTCAAGTTATGGTTTGCAATTAAAAATTTGATGATATGTAATATAAACTTAGGCAAGGTGACATGATTTGGTCTTAGCCTGCATTAGATTCAGTTATTGCCATCATGCAGAAGTTATGAGGGGTTATCCAAAACTCAAGAATGACAGCCCATTTTTAATACTGCCCGTGCTCAGGCAGGTTATTGTTAGTCCCGTCTTGTCAGGGTTTTTTTTGGTTGCGGGCCAGTAATATGCTGCATATTACACATGACTAATAACATAGCAGTAGTAGTAAATAGTGTGATAAGTTAGATAAATAATATATAGATTACTGGAGGTTCATTTGAAGATACCATTTCATGAAATATACCTACTGGTGCAGTCACATAAAAGCATAGCAGCAATACTAGGAAACCCAAAAAGGTATTGGTGTACTGCACATAGGTATACTGTTGTACAGTGCATAGGTATGACCTGTAATATGGTCAGACAATGTCACTTTCGTACAGACATGCAGATATGTGATATGGCATGTATGCACAAAATATGTCAGTAGTACATTGCAGTTTAACAGTTACTACTTTAGCTTATTACTAGTGCAACTGTACACTCACTACTTTTCCTGCAGAAAATGATAAGCAGCTCATATTTCCAGAGTTGCCTGAATAGGATACTGTATAATCATGGAAGAAGCTTTATAATGCAGGATTTATGGGCCATCTCCCAGTGCTGGCATATCTTTATACACCATGATATTGTTGGTGGGCACAGACTGCTAACTACAAGCCACATGGTGTTCAAGGATACAGTATCGAAAAATCCTGATCTGACCAGACGTATGTCCCAGTGCTTCCCCTGCGTTTGACCAAATGTACATTTGTTCGGCAAACACAGGAGTGTGATTTAATGTTGATGGCACTGATGGCCGAACAGCGGATATGTCGATGGTATGGAATGTAGATATAAGTAAGGGGCATTGGGGGCCTCCTTCCCTCTTTAGTAATAAGTCCTAACCTTAACTTTAGTGCTGCCAACACCTCAACCCTACCTCTACACCTTAACGTCATTAAAACCTTCCCGCAACACTGCCACTATTCAGACAAATCTGAGGCTAGTGTTACGGGGTGGGGGATTAGTTTTAATATTGGGAGAGGAAATAGTTTTCCCTTCTTGTCATTATTGTTTTCATTTTTTTCACTATTGTGCATGATTGAACTAATGTTGTTGTTTTACATTCAATATTAGGGTAGTTCGGTCATAGACAATGATCCCATCCAAGCACCCTAATACTGCTATGCCACATACATACATGTACACCAATGCATGTAAATATCCATAGGTATGTATATGACATAGTGTGTAAGAAGAATGTAATATGTGTGAACAGTTAAGGATGATAGATGCCAGATTTTAAGATGAAGATGCTTGTTGCTCTGTAATGTGTCTGTCAAGGGGCACATTCAGGACATACCTGTTAGTAAGGAGAGTACTGCAACTTGATTGTTGGTAATAAAATCTTCCATGCACTTGACATGCCCATCCAGAGATAAATTACTGCAGTTCATTCTTTGGGACAAACTACATCAATTCTCAGAATGTAGAGTTATGGACATATTGGTTGTTGTATAGGGCGATGCATGGCCCTTGTCTATCTTTCTTTTACATAGCCACATCCTACCTGGTGATACCCTACTCTAAACAGAATGATTCCCTGGAGACATTTGCACCAGACATACGGTTCCTGTGCATCAGAGACCATATTATCACCAATTCAGGTGTCTCTTTCTCCTTGAATATATTAACTCTACCTCCCCTTCTGATATACCTCTTCATGTAGTGTACTATATCTGCTGTACCTGTATGGTATGTGCAAGTCTTGTACATTCTGGATGAAATCCTCAAACAATGTATGTCTTTTGCCGCATAATAAATATACATTTATACTATCCACTAGAGGAAGCGGTTGTCTACTTTAACAACAGATTCTTTGAGATCCTTGACTCTCATGCACCTGTTTGTGCAATAAGAACAAAGGCAAAACCTGCACCATGGCTTTCCAAAGAGTCCAAACTAAAAATCAACTTTAGAAACAAAGCGTGGGCATTATGGAATACTATAAAAGACCCCCAAGATCACATTAAATATCGGCAATCAAGGAATGAGACTAAAAATCCATTTTACAAGACAAAAAAAAACTACTACAATAATCTTCAGCAAATAAATCAAAACAACCCTCAGACATTTTGGGCAGGTATACATAAACTATTACATCCTGGACAAACTTCCACCCCAACCCCTGCAGCCACCATTGAAAAACAACCTGAGGAAGTCTCAGACAGTTTTAATCGATTCTTCACTGAGACAATCCAAGCCCTAGCTAGCCAACTACCTCCAAGGTCCCCTAGCCCTCAGGCCACCACCCATAGCAACCAACTCTCATTCAGTTTATAACCAGTTGCCACTTCACTTATTCGTGCCTTGATCAAAAAATCAAAACCAAATACACTCTCTGCTGATCTACTCCCTGCTGAGTATCTACAAAAAGCAGCAGATGCCGTTGCTTACCCCATCTCAATACTAATCAACTAAACCATAGTAGAAGCCAAAATCCCCACCATCTGGAAAATATCCTATGTAATCCCACTTCACAAAGGAGGCAGCTCTACTGAACTATCTAATTATAGGCCAATAGCTATATTATCTCCACTTGCAAAAATTATGGAAAAATGTATTCATAGACAACTGCTGCACCACCTAAGTCAGAATAACCTTATGGCAGACTCCTAGTACAGCTTCTGACCTCACCACAGCACCACTTCAGCCCTCCTAGCCTTCTCTAACACCATAAACCATAATCACAACAATAATAACCTATCCTTTGCCCTCTTCGTGGATCTCTCCAAGGCATTTGATATGGTTGATCACCAACTACTAATCTACACCCTGAAAACATTCTGTCTCGATACTAAAGCCCTTCAGTGGTTCCAATCCTATCTGAGTGGCAGACAGCAGGCTGTCCTTTGGCAAAACAAACTATCTAACCTCCTACCCAACTTCCATGGTGTTCCCCAGGGTTCTATACTAGGGCCCCTTCTGTTCTCTATTTTCATCAATGATCTTTATACTGTCATCCTAAAAATCAGCTGTATTCAATATGCTGATGACTCCACCCTGATCTGCTTGGCCACATCTCAGACCGAACTATGGTCAGCTACCCAGAATACCTTCAACATAGTAGAAAACTGGCTTTCTGGTCGTCATCTGATCTTAAATCCCAAAAAGACAAAACTGCTACTTTTCTCACCAACTCATAGGTCCGCAGCATTTACCTTTACCATTAAATCCAATAATGGCACTATAATCTCCCCAGACACCTCTACAAAACTACTAGGTGTTATCATAGATAATAATCTTAAATTTGACCTGAATGTTAGTCAAACCATGAAAACCATCAATACAAAAACTAGGGTCACTTTGCAGAATTAAAGCCTTCCTAACCCCACCTGGTAGAATTGCCATAGTAAGCTCTCATTTACTCTCAACTCTTTTCTACGCATCCCCTTTACTCACTAGCTTAAACAAGTCTGTTCTTAACAAACTCTCTACCAGCTACAACCACATTGCCAGATTTGCCACTGGTCTGCCTTATAGGACACACCACTGTATCAATCTAAACCAGCTTGGGTAGCTAGAACTGCCCAGTTTAATCCAGTATAACCAACTGATTATGGCATATAAAATCCTTTATAATCCGGATAATATTCCTGTACTTAAAAACATCATTAGCCCCTATAATAATCCTAGACCTCTTCGATCTTCCAATAGACTGCTAGTTCAAAATATCAAAACTAATAACTCCGCTGGTGACTCTCTCTTTGCCAACTTTGTAGGTAGATCCTGGAACTCACTCCCAGCTGATATTACTTTACTTACCACCCTGAGTCAATTTAAGAAAAGACTCAAACAATATTTGAAACTAAACTGGCTATGTCAATGTATCAAACCTGACTAACTCTCCTCTAGTATGGTGTTAACATTGTAATTTTAGCTTAGTTGCGTTACATAACCTGGACATACACCCGGGATTGTCTCTAACCTTGGAATTTGTATAACTTGTTAAGTATGTAATCAGTGTTATGTATGTAACCAGTGTATATATTGTATTTAGTAATCTTATCTGCTTACCTTGGAGCTTTTCTCCCTGGGCCTCCGCTGAAAATGAACATGAATCCAGTCGGACTATCCCGGTCAACAAATGTAAACTAAACTAAACTAAACTAAACTAAAATAAATAAATAAATATTCTATGTTGCGCAGATGGTTGGATTGACGACATCTGGTAGAATACATTATTTTATACATAGATGCATTAGCATAAAAGATAACAGCTCTTTCGTGACTCAACCCCTTCATCTGTCACAGGCTGTATTCTATCCTATATTTTTTACATTGATGATGTTCTCTACCATCTACTATTTAACACGTCACAATGCACCTCTTCAATCTGTGCTGCAATGTCACCCTCAAGCATAGTGTGCACTGATATAATTGCAGTTCATGTGCATATTTGTTAAGTTTAGCACCCTAAATTATTTTAGAGTCCTGTATTTTTCTGCTGCATTTAAAATTGTATTTTATGAACTCCTGCCATCTTGCTGTATCTGCTGTTTAGATTGTTGTTGATTTTGTTTCCTGCACTTTAGGCAGCATTATTGCTTAAGTTGGTTATTTGTTTCACTTTTAGGTCCATTTTGTGATTTCTGAGCCGGCAAAGCTTAGCGCTGTTCTCTGGTGGCAGTAGAGGTTAACTGGTCTAATTCTCTACTGTAAAACACTTAGGAAACCTTAGACTGTACCTATTTTGATTGGCCGGGGGCCATTTCCCTTGTTTACTGGTTGTTTGGAGCCTTTTTTAAAAGCATCATGATTGTGAGAAGCTTGACTCATTTCTGCAGAGCTTAAACTCACTTGGTGACCATTTCAAAGTTTCCAGAGTGAATCTTGTAGTATTACTAAATTGCATTTTTTCAAGTCAAATACAAGTACTAATGTTATTTGTACACATTATTTGTTAAGTTTAACACTCTAAATCATTTTAAAATGCAGTATTTTTTCCACTGTATTTAAAATAGCATGTTTTCCATTCCTGCCATCTCCCTGTACCTATTGTTTAAAATACTGATTAAATTGATTTTCTTTCTGCATTTTAGGCAGCTTTGTTTGTTTAAGATGGTTACTTTTTTCACTTCAGGTGCATTTTATGATTTAAGAGCCAGGAAAGTTTAATGTTGCTCTTGGGTGGTAGTGGAGGGTAGCCTGGCCGAAGTCTGTGATGTGCATTATTTAAAAAACATTAAATTATGCTTGCGAGTGACCAGGGGTCATTTTACTTGTTTACTGGTTGTTTTTAGCCTTTATGGAGGCATTGCATTTGAGCAAAGCTTGGCCCCAAGCAGCAGGTTTTAGCAGTGCCCTGTATAGACACAAACACGTAGAACTCATATTTTCATAGGTGTGTACTAGGCTAATGGCTCTAGAGCCTTTATAAGCCTAGCCCATAGAAGTGCCCTGGCATCGTGCCGCCTGAAGTTAGTTCCCAGTACCTCTAATGAGTAGAGCCACTGGAGTGATCGCCGGGGTGAACTTTCTATCTCCCGTTCACTCATCAAGATTTCTTTTGAAGAGGCCCAGTGAGGTGCTCTGCTTGACATGTATGGGAAGTCTGTTCCAGAGCATGGGCAGTCTCTGAGTTATGAACCTGTCCCTCCAGCATGTTCTGTTGATTGTGGTAATGAGGTTGAGGTCTCTGGAGTGTGTGGTGTTGAGGGATTGGGATTTCTTTAGATGTAGCATTTCTAATAGAGCAGGGTCAGACATAGCTTTGTAAGTCAAGCAGAGATTGCCTCTTAGTAGACAATATGAGACAGAGAATAGCTGTAGTTTTTTGAGTCTGTCAGAGGTGAGGCTGTGATTGAACAGGGCACACAGATGTGGTGCCAGTTCACTTTGTAGCTCATGTAGAACACATCCAGGGATATTGCCGGGTCCCATGGAAGCTGTATTCTTGGCCTTGAACAATGCAGCTTTAACCTGTGCTACAGTAATGCTGGGGGCCTGGTATTCCTCTGGTATTGTGATTGGTGCTTTGGGAGGGGGAGAGGGGTAAAATTGGCACTGAATCTGTTGGCCAATATGTTGACAATATCTGTTGGCTCACTATAGTAGGTACCATTGTGTAGTAACTCAGAGCAAACCTGGGTATTGCCGTGGAGATTCTTGATTTAACTATAGAAGCCTTTGTGGATGTTTTTAGTGTCTGCCACAATTCTGCCTTCATAGCTTGCTTTAGAGGTTTTGATGAGGGATCTCAACTTTTTGTTGAAGCTAATAAGGGGAGTTTTCCAGTCTTGGGAATTCACCTTTTTCTGCAACAGTTTCTTCCTTCTGTTGTAGAGTTTATTAATGGCAGGAGACCACCAGATTGGCTTCCTTTTTTTGGAGGAGAGGGTCCTGGATCTGTTGGGTATGGCTAGTTCCATACATTTATGAACGTGTTTGTACAGTGCATTAGTGTATGGTTTGGCAGCCATGCATCTATTTTCCATTGACATGGATGCCGTGAAGTTAGCAAAGTTAGCTTTGACTACCCTTTAGACTTACCCTGTGCTCAGTTATCCAAAGAGTAACTAGTCTGTGTAGTGAAGAGCACTGCCCCACATGTGTTGGATTACATGCTCCTAATATTACTCTATACGCCTGCAAAAATCTACTGATTACCAAAAAAGGACTGTTAACCATAGATATGGACTTCTTACAATCTCACTAGCCAGCCTGGTGGATATGGGCATCCTCAGGCAATTGCCTCATGTTTACTGACAAGCAACTAATTCTTAAACAGAGTGATGTATTTACACAATGTCATTGGAGGCAAAGCTCTCACATGCAAGCACTCATAATACTAATCAGGTTGCCAGAAATGCACACATTACACTCACCACTCACAGTAAGAATCAGACACATAGACCAACATATGCTGAGGCACTTAATTATATTCTAGTTCTATATTTATGATGTTCCCTACCATACACTATTTAACATGTCACAATGCACCTCTTCAATCTGTGCTGCAATGCCACCTTCAAATGCAGTGTGCAGTGACATCATTGTAGTTCATGTGCATATTCCAGACATTGGATCTACAACAAACATCCACAGCACCCACAAAAGCACCCTACTAAAGCAATACCCACCACAACACATATAACCACATCTCATGGAACATAAATGTCAAAGCTCATAAGGCTGCAAGACATGACAACTCAATATTTTTGTCAGAGGAGACTCCACTGTGAGACAAATAGATGCTCCAATCACCAGGCTGAGTTAGGAGAAAGTCAGTGTTGTCTATTGGAGGCAGGATCTGCCAGATTATGCACACATTCTGGTCATTAGACTACAAGTAGCAGTATGACTTAGTCATAGTCTATGTGGGTGTAATTGACCTGAGACATACCTGCCTGGACTATATGAAGAGAAATATGATGGAGCTCTTAGACTATGTGTCCCTGGTTACTATGAGCCTGACACTGAGCAACATTCTACCTTCACCAAGGATGATGCTACGATGTTGACAGAAGAGGATTGACTTTAATAATTGGCTTAGCTTCTGGTGTCATTCCAGGGAGGTACAATATTTGTCAGCATGGGATGATATGGTTGACAGACCATACTGCTTTGCCAGGGATGATCTGTACCTGTTCCATCTATGCATTTGAATATTGGCTGAAATATTATCCTCCTGCAGAGTTTCTCTTTTAAGCAATGCCAAATTGACTCAACATGGGAAAGCCAGCCCAAAGAAATCTAAAGGTGTTACTGCTCAATCCCAGGGGTCAAAGCAGGAAACTCTACACCCCCTAAGTTCTCCTAACCCTGAAGAATATGGATATCTGTGCAGTTACTAAGAGATATTTTAAAGCTGTGGAGAACACCCCAACTGTGCAGGGCCGCAATGCATTCCACACTTTTAAGCCAACTAATGCACAGACAGGGACGAAAGGTGGAGGTGTCTCAGTTCACATCCAAAGCAAACTCACCCCTGGACTGATTAAACAGGATGATGCACTTGAGCTTTTTCTTATACAAATTACAACAGGCAAAGTCCCACACCATATCCTTGCAATAGACAGGCCCCCCTATGTGTCCAAGAAAATCCATAAATCATACTTAAACTTACTGGAGACACTCACCACTTAACTTATTACCATATTTATGGACTACTTTAACTATCTCTCTATAAACTAGGAATCATACACAACCCCAAACTTGCAGGTCCATTGATTCCTGGAATTGTAAACACAAACACTCTGGACCAGAAAGTCCATATGCTCACTAGAACAAACATACTGCATCAGGTCCTCACAAACATGGGAGGCTTGTTGAATCTAGATTGTTTGGTATCATTTGAGCACTAAAACCAGTCAACTTACATTAAGAAGGCCCCCCTGTACCCTTATGGCAGAAATGTGCAGCCAAGGACCCATCTGAGGTGTGGATTGCTGGAATAAGGCTCAGTATTGGGTTTCCCTTTGGTTACAATGTTGAAAATCATTTACGTTCACTAGTATTTAAGCATCCTGTTTGCATGGATTTGCACTCAGTTTACTGGAGCTGCTCAGAGATTGCACTGCTGCCCTGTGAGCACCTCAGTTTTGGTCCATCTAGCCCACTCCCCACTAGTTACTACAGTATATACCTGCCATAATGGACTTACAGTTTCCCACCATTTCTCCAGCCAGCCTGATTGACATGGGCATCCTGAGGCAATGTAGCAATTGCCTCATGTATACTGACATCCAGTTACTCCTAAAACAAACAAATACAACATGTCAGAGATGTATCTATACTATAAATTTGGAATCAATTCTCTCACATAGCAACAAACCAGGTATCAAACAAGTTGTCAGCACACACACACTTCACCTCTTGCACATAGCACGCTCACAACACATAAGCCCACATACGTGGAGGTACTTGCTAGAAGTCTACCTAAATATCAGAGACCTCCCAAGTGCAAACCTACTGCACACACTGCAGACCCAACAGACTCAACTACACATAATAATACACACAACAGTGTCTCAGCCAATAAGCCCCTAAGGTAAAACACCTCAAAAACAAATGTCTTAGTCATAGGTGACTCCATAGTGAGACACACAGATGTTCTCCTCACCAGGCTGGACAAGGAGAAGGTTACTGTCAGCTGCATGTCAGGTGCTAAGATCTGTCAGATTACACATGCACTTAAGTCTCTCAACAACAACTGTTATGACTGTCATAGTCTGTGTTGGAGTGCATGACTTCAGATGTACCACACTGGCCTATATGAAGAGAGACATGCTTGAGCTCTCAGATTATGTGTCCCAGGCAGGTATGTACCTAGCCCTAAGCAGCATTCTACCTTCACCCAGGATGATGCCTCAATATAAACAAAAAAATGATTGACTTCAACAATTGGCTTAGTTTCTGGTGTCAATCCAGGGGATCCAGTATCTGTTAGCCTGTGAAGATATGGCTGACAGATCACACTGCTTTGCCAGAGATTGTCTTCACCTGCCGCCTCTTGGCTTTTGGTTACTGGCAAAGGTACGTGCATCACCCATAGTACCTTTTTAGGTAATGTCATAACAACAAAATTCCTGATGTAAAAAAATACACTAGAGACAAACTGAATGTTATGCTGCTTAATGCTAGGAGTCTAAATGAGAAACTGCACTCACTGGAATCACTTCTTACCTTGGAAGATGCCAATGTCTGTGCAGTCACAGAGACATGACTCAAGTCTGCAGAGAGCACAACAGCCAAGCAAGGCTACAATGCCTTCTACATGTTTAGACCTCAAAATGAGCATGAAAGAACCAAAGGTGGAGGTGTAACCATCTTCATTAAAGACAAAGACACCTCAAGACTGGTCAAACAGTACAACTTCCTATAGCTACTCCAAGTCCAACGAACTGTAGGCAAAACCCCTTTCCATATTATTTTTATATATAGGTCCCTCACCATGAACCACAAGAACCACTCTGCTTACCTGGACCTACTTGAGTCGCTCACTATACAGGCAAGCACCTTGGTTATGGGTGATTTCAACTATCCTTCCATTGATTGGGAGTCATATATGAGTACAAACATGCTTGCCCTAAGGTTCTTGGACTTTGTTAATACAAATGCTCTGGACCAGATATTCTGAACCTCCATAAAGGGCTTGAATGTCCTAGACTTAGTATTCACCAACATAGGGGGTCTCTGCACTGCCCCCTGTGTGTTACCCTCCCTGGTAAGGTCTGATCATAGATCAGTCTCATTCGAAATAAAGATCATACCTGACCCCTCCCACGAGCAAAGAGAATGAAAAATGTCTCCAAAGCAAAGTATAGCCTCCTAAGCAATGGCATAAATAATTTTAAACCCTCTGCTACCACTGTCAACAATGACTCCTATACAGAGAAGTACACAAGTGCCCTGTATAAACACCTATACAAATGTATAGACTTGGCTGTACCTGAATGGATCAAAACAAGTCTTCACAAAAAACAAGCCACCCTGGTGGGCATCAAGAATAAATAGGTTATACAACAAGAGAAAGAAACTAATGTCTAATAACAAGAGAGAACTGACTCAGCAGAGGAAGGACACCCTGCACAGCTTGAACAAGAAAATTAGATATTTTGTAAAGTCCTGTAAAGCCAATTATGAAGCTAAACTAGTATCCCTAGCTAAAGAATAATCACAAGATAATCCTTAGCTATTTTAGAAATCTAAAAGGGAAGACCCAACTTTTTGCCAAACTAGTAGTGGATGGCACAACTCATACTGACCTTGAGGACATCACCAACCTGCTAGCACACAGATATGGCACAAACTTCACCCCCCTGTCCCCACCAGACATACCCCAAAGCATACTCACCAGTCCTCTACCTAGTATCTTCAAAGATCAGGTCATAACCACACTCTCCATGGCCAACAACACAGCCTCTATGGGACTGGATAACATCCCAGGCTGCCTACTAAATAGTCTAAAACAGGATCTAGTGGAACCACTTGGCATTCTCTTCAACCACAGTCTAAGTACTGACTTTGTCCCAGCAGAGCGGAAAACAGCAGTAGCAATTCCCTTGCACAAAGGGGTCCGGCAACTGACCCTGGGAACTATAGAACTATAAGCCTAACCAGCCTTATCTGCAAGGCCATGGAGAGAGTCATCATGGGCTTTATCAACAATGACATAGGTGACCTTCAAACCCTTGACACGACCAAATTTGTCTTTGTTAAGGGTAGATCATGCTTATAGGTTCATAGGTTCATAGGTTGGTACTAGGCTATCGGCCCTAGGGCCTATGCAAGCCTAGCCATAACAATTCCCTGGATATTTCTTCCCACAATATTTACTTCTCCAGGCCCCTGTCTAGCAGGGCAACTGACATGATCCCCGGGGTGAATTTTCTATCTCCCATCCAATCATCAAGGTTCCTTTTCAAGAGGGCCAAAGAGGCGCTCTGCTTGATATGTATGGGCAGTCTATTCCAGAGTATGGGGAGTCTCTGGGTCAGGAACCTATCCCTCCAGCATGTTTTGTTCATTGTGATGACAAGGTTTAGATCCCTGGAGCGTGTTGCTCTGAGGGATTGGGATTTCGTTAAGTGGAGCATGTCCAACAGCTCAGGGTTTGACATGGCCTTGTATGTTAAGCAGAGATTGCCTCTGAGTAGACGATATGTCACAGAGTATAGCTGGAGATTTTTAGACGGTCAGTATATGGCATCTGCTTTAGGCCTGTGATTCTTTTAGTGAGGTATTTCTGTGGCCTTTCAAGCTGTTGCAGATGTCTTGTGAGTTTCATACCAAACGGGGCATTATTCTCTATAATGGGTCTAATGAGGGATGAGTACAGTGGGACAATGGCCTCCTTTTTTCTGGATGAAAATTCCTTAGTGATGAGGTGTGCCACATAGAAGGATTTCCTGACTGTTGTGGCAGTGTGGTTATCGAAAGTGAGACCACTGTCCACCTGTGTCCCTAAGTCTCTCATCACACTTTTGATGTTTAGTGTCCTGCCACCTATGTGGGTAATTCATGGGCACATGTTTTTTTCCAAAGGGGATAACTATACATTTCTTGG
Organism: Protopterus annectens; assembly: GCF_019279795.1. NCBI lineage: Eukaryota > Metazoa > Chordata > Ceratodontiformes > Protopteridae > Protopterus > Protopterus annectens. The sequence goes on from NC_056730.1 coordinate 144,329,905, forward strand.
CATTAAGCCTGAGCCCATGGCTCTGGCACCAGACATCTGTTTCTGTAAGGCCCTTTTGTAAAATATCCACATCATTTGGGGATTCAATAATGGCTCCCAGTTTGCAGTCATCTGCAAACTTTGTTAGCCAGAGTCCCTTAGTGTTGGCCTGTACTTCAGAGAAGTAGATGCCAAACAAGAGTGGTCCCAGGACTGAACCCTGAGGTACTCCACTTGTCACTTGTCTGGAGCTGGATTTGGAGTCGGCTACTTTTACTGTCTGGGTTCTGTCAGTAAGCCAGTTAGCAACCCATCGAGTGACATAGGGATTTATGCCCAGCTTAGTAAGTTTATCTATGATTCCAGAGTGAGGGATGGTGTCAAAGGCCTTGGCGAGATCCAGATAGGCTGTGTGGACTGCCTTACCCTCGTCCACAGCTCTGGAGACTGATTCGAATAAGTCAATCAGATTCAGGAGACAAGGTCGGCCCTTCACAGACCCAAACTGGGTGGAGTCTAGTGTTTGAAGGTTGCCGATGTCTTTGTTTATAAGTTCCATGAGAATGCGTTCCATGCCCTTGCAAATCAGGCTTGTCAGACTGATGAGATGGTAGTTCCTGGGATCCAAGGTGGATCCTCCCTTGTGGAGCAGGGAGTGGGCACGAAGCCTGAGGTGAGGCTATGATTAAACATCACACACAGGTGAGGTGCCAGTTCATTTTGTAGTTCATGTTGTACACAGCCTGGGATGTCATCTGGTCCCATGGATGCTGTATTCTTAGCTTTGGAGAGTGCGGTTTCTACCTGTGTGGCCATGATTATCGGAATTTGGCAATCTTTTGGTATTGAGATGGGCCCTTTAGGGGGTGAGAGTGGGGTGAAGTTGGCACTAAATCGATCTGCAAGGATATTGGCAATATCCTTGGGATCAGTATATTTAATGCCATTCTGTTGTAACTCAGAGCAGATCTGAGCATTGCCATTTAGATTCTTGACATAACTATAGAATGCCTTGTGGTTGTCTTTGGAATCTTTGGCAATTTTATTTTCATAACTAGCTTTTGAGGATTTTATGAGGGATCTCAACTTCTTACTGAGGCTGGTGAGGGAGTTTTTTGCATACTGGGATTTTCCTCTTTTTTGCAACAGTTTCTTCCTTCTGTTGTATAGTTTGTTTATAGCAGGGGACCACCAGACTGGCTTCCTTTTTTTGGAGAAGAGTATCTTGGTTCTATTTGGGATGGCATGATTCATGCACCAGTGGATGTGCTCGTACAGTGCCTTAGTGTAGGATTCTGCAGTCGAACTTCCAGATCCCGTTTGTGTGGGTGTTGTGAAGTTTGTCATTTCTGACTTCAGTAGCTTGAAGTTGGCTTTGGAGAAGTTTTTTAAGGAGGTTTCCTTACTGGGGGGTGGGGGTGGGATGTGGATGTCAAGGGTGATTTGCTTATGGTCATGCTTATGAATGACTGCAAACTGGGTGCAATCATTGAGTCCCCCAACGATTTCACATATTACAAAAAGGGCTTGCACAGGCAAATGATTGGTGCCAAAGCACAGACTTAAATTAATCCCTTTTGGCAAAGGGGAAGTCCCTGGAAATTAACAGTACCCCCTTAGCTGAAAACCTGTGGTGACAGATTGGGCAAAGCATTACAAAAATCCTTCTTCTTGATGACTAACTAGTGTTCGTAGATTCTTCTTGTTAATTGTGTAATAGTTTTGCCTATGTAAAAACAACATGATTCACAAATAGCTGCATACACCACACGGTTGGATGAACAGTCATATCTCTCTCTAGCCAGTATAGTCACGTCCAAATGTTTAAAACAGATGAAAGAAGGATTTTTGTAATGCTTTGGCTAAGCACACTGTTACATGTAAAGATTTCAAGAAATGTTCTATTTTTGTATTAGAGTCTGTTTCTGTCGAGGATTTCAGTGGTGACATTAAGACATTACTAGGGTGTAAAGAGACACTCTGGCAGATCAGGCTGAATGCCGATCAACTCCCTGTTTTAAATTAATTAATATCAGGTGTTTTTTACTAAGACAAAGGATTTGAAGATGAAATTTTTATGGTATTTCAGTTACAAATCAATTGCTAACAAGTAATACTGTTTAACCAAACTTAACTGTATGGACTTTAGAGCATGAAAAACTAGTAACCAATAATATTATGATTTTGGGGCAATGCCCACTTTTAGACTGTTTGCATTGGTTGTCTTTATCACATGATTATTTGAATGTATTTTTAAGGGGTGTGTGTATGACAAACTTTTCTGATGAAGTTTTTGTTGAAACATTAAAGAGAATGAAAATGCTAAGAAAAAGTGGTCGTGTTCTTTTCTACCCATAGTTTCACCTTGTTTTTTGGTATAGAAGGTACTCTTGGATCCTACTCTGATGGACCTTTTGCCTATTTCTAGAGCAAACAGAATCAGAAGTACCCAATCTAGAGACTTAAACTTTGCTTGCATCATAAATAGGACATGCTGGAGGGACAGATATGTATCTCAGAGAATACCCCTTCTCTGGAACAGAAATCCACATAATCTAATTCAAGCATAATCTGGACTAGTGGATGGGAAATTGGAAAGTTACACCTGATCTGGCATTTAAGTCTCTAATGGACACAGGCAGTCTAAAATGCTTGACCACCCAAGCTCTAACTTACATATATCCCTTAAAATAACCTTTAGGGCACCAAAACTTGTTAGATAAATTTGGGATGCATGATTAGTCTTAAAGAGTTCCCTATGGCAGTTAACCCAGTAGACACCTATGCACCTATCTGCAACCATGTTCACACCTTACCCTGTAAGGGATTTTACCTATGCATCCTCAGCACTATGCTTACATGAGCTGGAGTTATTTTATTCTGTGAGGGATCAAAACAAGATAGGAAATACAACCTATGCCAGGATCAGTGAGCCAGCATTAAGAGGCATTTCCTCATCTCCACCCTCACACCAGATTGTCCTCTGTCCTCACCCACAATTTGAACCAATACCTGGTGGGTCACTGTCAGGGCTTCATCCTTCCATACCACAGAATCTGCATTTGCTGTGTACCTATATGATACGATACAACATGCAGCACTTTTTGCATTTATATATGCAGTAGCAGGTACATACCACTTTAGGTCATTTGCCTCATTAACACTGACTCGTTCTGTGACCTTGAAGAATGAATGCACCTCTTCCATGTGCCACACCCCAGTCAGTCATTTAAGCATTGCCATGTCATACACCATGGCACAGCTGTGCAACATCCTATTTACCCTGCAAAAATATTATTACAAATCTCCACTTGATATATCTAGGTGCCTGACCTACCCATTAAGCAGTCCAAACAATATCTTTATGATTGTCCAATTCAGGCATATGCTAATTTCATAGTAGTGTCATCCACCACTTGCAGAGACTATTAAGCATCACCTGTGCTATGACAAAATAGGTGAGTTAGGTCAAACACATATGACAGCTTACTTTGCTTGTACTGGCTATGTTTTCTTTCTGTGCACATCCTAACATACAGTTTGCATTGCTTATGATTAATGTACTACAACAGATAATAAGTGCCCACCTGTCTGAACTGATTATGCTTCCAAACATAACCTGCCCAACACCTGCCTATAACTAGCTCATCCACCTTCAGTTCACATTTGGAAGTATATGTGGTGACAGTTTTCATATGTTCCGTAGCACATGTAGCATCTCTTAAGTGCAGTTGTGGCTGTAGAACCATATATGTACACAAAGTGACATTTCCTATGCTTGCTGTATAATCATTCTTGTCAACCCAGTGTCCATTTATCCTTTTCCTAGGTGGATGTAAGGGTGATTCTTCTGCAATATGTGTAACTCATGCACACTTCAAAGTATCATATCAAACTACCGGGAATGGTGTCACCTTGGAAGACACAGACATTTGTGGAGTCATGGAGACCTGGTTCAAGGATGTGGAGAGCACACCAGCCATACCAGGTTATACCTCCTTTCACACATTCAGACCACAAAGTGAAGGTGTGCATACCAGAGGAGGCGATGTATCTGTTTTCATTAATCATTATACCTCCAGATTGGTCAAACAGCATGATTCCCTGGAGATACTTCAGGTGCAGTTAACTGTTGGTAGGAGACCTATTCAAGCCATTGTCAGCTACAGAATCCCTCCATGAATCAGGACACCCACTCTGCCTATTTGGGTCTACATGAGTTTATCAAGATACATCCGAATACCATGGTTTTGGGTGACTTTAACTACCCATCTATTGATTGGGTAAATTACTTGTGCTCAAACTCACTTGCAAAAGGTTTCTTGACTTCATTAACTCCAGTGCCCTGGACCAGCTGATTGACACCCCCACAAGGGGTGCAGCATCCTGGCTCTGGTGCTTACTAATATGGGGGACCACAGTAGAACCTCCACTGCAAGGTCTTTCCTGTTGAGATCTGACCCCATATCAGTCTCATTTGAAGTAACTATCACAAATGACCCCCCCCCCCCCACAGCAGCAACTAAACTAAAAAAACTCTCCAAAGCAAATTATAAATTCTTACAGGATGATATAAATAGCTTCACTGCACCCCCCCCCCAGATGGAACTGGCAACTATGCCGAGTTCTACACCAATGCTTTATACAAGCACCTGCATAACTGCATTGACTCAGCTGTACCTGATAGGACCAAATCAAGCTCCTCAAGGTAGAGCAAACCTGCCTGGTGGACAACTGCCATTAACAGGCTTTACAATAAGATGAAGAAATTTCTATCTAAGAGTAAGAGGGAGCGGGCCCTAAACTGGAAACACTCCCTCATCAGCTTAAATCAAGCAAATAAGACTTTTTGTGAAATCTACCAATGCAAACTATGAATCTAAGTTAGCTTCCTCAACTAAAGACAACCATAAAGCATTCTTTAGTTACATCCATAACCTGAAAGGAAAGGCCCAGATTTGTGCCGAACTGGTAATTAATGATACCACATATACTGGGCCTCTTGACATAGCTATCCTGTTGGCCAACAAGTTCTATGAAAACTTCACTGTCCTCTACCCGCCACACATAGCCCCATGACATCCCTATCACCTGTCTCCTACCTTGTATCTCTAAAGAATAGGTCATTAATGCCCTCTTTAAGGCCAGGAACACAGCATCTATGGGATTTGATGACATCCCAGGCTGCATCCTACATGGCCTCCAACAAGAAATAGCAACACCATTGGATACTCTTTTCAATAATAGTCTAAGCACTGGCTTCACCCCAGCTGCATGAAAAGCGGCCACCATTATTCCCTTGTACAAAGGTGGTGCTTCCACTGATCCTGGGAACTATAGACCTTTTAACCTGACTAACCTAATCTGCAAGGCCATGGAGTGAATCATCATGAACCTTATTAACAAAGACATATGTAATCTCCAGACACTTGACCCTACTCAGTTTGGATTTGTCAAAGGGAGAACATGCCTGTTAAACATGGTAGACTTCTTTGAGATAGTCACCATGGCCTGGATGAGGGGAAATCTGTGCATACAGCCTAACTAGACTTAGCCAAGGCACTTGACACTATCCCCCATTCAGTCATCATTAACAAACTCATCCAGCTAGGTATCAACCCTTATATCATTAGATGGGTCACTAACTGGCTCACTGATAGATCCAATATAGTCCAAACAGGAGATTCCACCTCCAACAGCAGACCTGTAACCAGCGGTGTTCCACAGGAATCAGTCCTGGGACCTCTACTGTTTGGAATCTATTTCTCCAAATTACAAGCAAAAACTAAAGGTCTGTGGCTGAGAAAGTTTGCTGATGACTGCAAATTGGGAGCGGTCATAGACACTCCAAATGATGTCAACATCCTACAAGAGGGTCTTACACAAACAAATGATTGGTGCCAATGTCATGGCCTTAAACTCAATGCCAAAAAATGTATTATCATCCCTTTCAGTAAGGGCGATGTTCCTGCTAGCTACCACATCAATAGCAACACCTTAAGTACACACTCAGTGATGAAAGACCTGGGCACACAGGTTGACAGCAACCTTACCTTTTACCACCATGTTGCCACAGTGGTAAGAAGGGCATGCTATATTGCTCATCACATAAGTAAGGGCATTGCCTGCAGAAAAAAAAGGTTATTACTTCCCTGTACTCTTCCCTCATCAGGCGAATAATTGAGTACAATGTTCCTTTTGGTATATACCTTTCCAAGCACCTGCAGCAATTGTTGAGACCACAATGGTTCCTCACAAGGAAAATTCAAGGTCTTCAGCATCTGTCCTATTTGGATCATCTGAAATCATTGTCACTTTATTCTATTTCATACAGACTACTCAGAGGCGATTTCTACCTTGCATGCAAGGCAATCTCTGACCCTACTTTACTGGAATGCTACATCTCCATAAGTCAAATGGTACATGGGTTACTAGCTCTAAAGACCTTAACCTGGTATGTGACATTAATAGAACCTGCTTGAGGGACAGATTTGTCTCCCAGAGGCTACCACATCTTTGGAACAGACTCCCACTTCATGTCAAATAGAGCACCTCATTGACCCTCTTCAGATGCAGTCTGGAAGATTGGATGGGTAACCATAAATCCACCACAGGGGTTACAACTGTGTCCCTCTTGGACAAGGGTGAAAGGTGCTGACTGAGGAAATAGGGGTAGAACTTGGCTAGGCTTGTAAGGGCCCTAGGGCCATTAGCCTAGTAACTTCCTATGATCCTAGGATTCCTTGAACTACTTTGGAAAAGTACATGCTTTTCCATATGCTACAGCTATAGCATGTAGATAATAACATCATTAAATATTTAGAAAGGTGATGTTTGGGAGTTGCCTACATTATTCCCAGTTACCAACTGGAAAGTAAGTGTTGCTGAGATACAAAGGGTTGTTAATGCTTTGCTTTTCAGATGGAAAAGTTATCCATACTATTTCATCATAAGTGAAAAAGCAAGTAGAGTTGATAGGTTCATAGGCTCATAGGTTGTTACTGGGCTATCTGCCCGAAGGCATATATTAGCCCAGCCATGTTGTGCGGTATTCACCGCCCCTTTAGTAGTTCCCTGGACCCTTGTACTAGCAGCTAGTACCCTTGGCCCCTATCTAGTAGTGCTGTTGGTGTGATCCCCGATGTGAACTTTCTGTTACCCATCCACTCATCAAGGTTCCTCTTGAAGAGTGATAGTGAGGGGCTCTGTCTTATGTAGATCGGGACCCTGTTCCATAGTAAGGGAAGTCTCTGCGAAGGGAAAATTATCAGGTTTTTCACTATGAGATCATAGTATAATAGGGATCAGGACATGTGCCTTTTCCCCACTGTAGTGTGTTCTCAGAGTTGGTATATGCAATTAGCAGAGGGAGTGGGGATGGAGAGGGACTTGCCCCGTGGAAAAAAAATCTATTTTAATGTGGTTATTTTAGCCTTTGTTTTTGATCATTTGTTGATCAATATTTGTAGAGAAGTTAGGCTTCCATATATATGTGTATGTGTGTGTGTGTGTGTGTGTGTGTGTGTGTGTGTGTGTGTGTATATATATATATATATATATATATATATATATATATATATATATATATATATATATATATATATATATATATATATATATGTAGATAGATATAGATATAAATAATGATAAATATATCTATAGCTATATCTAAAACTATATCTATATACCCACTATTATGGTGCAATTAAAATATACATAAATAACAATGATTTACCTGTTAGTCTTGAGTCAGGAATAACACTTCAGGATATGCAAAACATTTCCCTATTTATTTTCAAATCACAAATCACAGTGCTGGGAGACTGTCAGTCTCACCAAGCAGCAAACAGATACAGTTTATATACCATTTCTTAGTAACATGCATGCAGAATTTTGATGTTTCATATTAGTTAACAAATAGGGTCTCTGCAGACCCTCATGCTTCTCACTTAGTGCTACATATGAACACTTAACAACCATGTTTTAGTAACAATAATGTTTTAGAAATGCAAACCACCTGGCCTAACAACTTGTTTTATTTTTTAGCCTTGTATCTTTCAGTAACAGTACATACTATCTCCCCAACATTCCTTTTAACTACCCATCCTCTACCTGCGGGAGGTCAGAGCTGACATAAAGCAAAATCTCTTTCACGTTGTTTCTTTTCCTCCTTTCATGAGCATTCTATAACCAGACTCTGTTGATCATAATAACATCCCTTAACCCCTTCAGCAGTTTCTTTACCTTCCTTAGTCTGTTTATACACTTATAGCTTGATATTAAAATGCAGTTGTAAAACACTTAAAAACTACAACTTGGGTATCTGTGGTTTGCATAATTATGCATCTATAATACATATTGTTTTTAACATAATTTATAAACATTTTGTTTGATTCATTTGTGATGAAGCTGTAAGGTAATATACATTTTGTGAAGAATAATCATAAGAAATATATTTTTCCTAACAAATCCCCCTTTGACACTACCAGTCATACAATACACACTTATATTTTGATTTTTCTTAATTTGATAAAATACGCTTTAGCATCATAATATTCATCATTTGCACTGATTGAATTTTTATTTAAGTTCATTATCAGTTACAAATTTAATTTCACGTGCAGGTGAGATTAAGCATTTTGTGCTTACAGCCCTTAGAACAGAAAATATTAAAGCAACCAAAAGAATAATATCAATTACTGTAATGATATCTTGTAATATACTAGGTCCCAGGTTACCAAATACACTGCCCAACCATCCGAAAAGTGTCCATTGTTTAGAGGTGCTGTCCAAATCTTTGGACCTCTGCTCCATGAAATTGGCCAGCTATTTATTGTTCATCATGATGGTCAATAATATAAGAACAATGATGACACAGAACCCACCCTTCACAGCAAGCATTATATAAAGTGTCAGTTGATTTTGTAACACCACAGTTCGCATTTGTCATTTCTCAATTTGCCATCTTGATGTGAAGTATGGTTAGTTACCTCCTGAAGAATTTGAGCAAGCATGGTGATTTTGAGCATTTTCTTTTGCACTGCATACACAGGAATAAAAGCTGAAAATACTTGCTCTGCCCGGTGGATTGCCCACTTATTTCTCAGTCTACCTGCTGGAGAGTTTATAAAATGCTGAAGAGCAGGAGTAATATAGCCCACAAAACAGCACCCTGACCAGTTTGTGGGTAACCAGGAGTAGGCATGATCACCACAAATGTAGTAACAATCCTCTATCATGCCCATGCCATGCCTCCAGTCATAGCATTTTAACTGTAAAGAGTTCAACACACTTTCATGTCTGGTGTCATTGCATTTGCTGATACCCACTGGCACAGTCCCATTTCTGGCATAACATGTGTTGCCATGATTTGTAGTGGCAAGCTGAAGAGACACAAGCTTTGAAAAATGAGTCACATTATGTCAAGTTAGATTAGTATCACTAAGATCTTTCTCAACTGTTACCTGTGATTCAGGAATTGGAATCATGGAAATCCCTGCCCTGGAATGATGAGGTATATGCGAACATACCCAACAGTTTGTCACATTTAAGTCCACAGCAGCAAAAATTGAGAAAAATGCACAGTAGGACAAACTAAGAACCACTTCTGAAAAATGCACTAGAAAATAAATAGTAAATATCCTCGGTGAACCAACAAATACTTTATTCCAAATTCAGTTAAGTGAAAAGCAAGTTTAAGGATCGTACAAATGAGCATATTTTAGATATGAAAAATAAAAAAATGTACTAATGCTCTTTATGAGCATCTGACTGGAAATCCTGAGCATAAATTTGTTTTTAAAATTATTGAGCAAATATATAAAGACTTGCAAAGAAAAGTAGTTGGTGAGAATGTAGAATTGTGTGAATTTAAATGGCAACTTAGATTAAATGCATTGGCATGGCCTGCGTTAAATGATGCTTGTTCTTTGCAGCCTGTGTTAAGGCTAACGCATTTTAATATTAGCTAATTAATTATTTAATTGTCTTAATTGGATATGGGTGGTCATTGGCTTTGGGTGATCATATGATGTTAATAGTTTTTACATTCTGATGAAGTTCTTCATATTGTAAGAACGAACGTGCTTAACTGTTTTTGGAATAAAGTATTTCTTGGCTCACTGAAGATATTTACCATTTATTTTCTATTACTTTAAGTGGCTCTTAGTAAGTCGACAGCATAGTGTCGAAGAACCAACAGGAAACTATTTTCTCTCGACCAGGTTATAAAAGGAATCAGCAACAAAAACAAAGCCAAAGTACCTGTTGTCACAGGATTCATCATGAAGTGCTTTTTAAGTTGTTTTTTTTCTTCTTAATTCTTCACTAGGGCAGATGAATCTTCCTTAATTCTTTGGTCTTCTTCACCAGCAGCAATGATTCATCTTGGGCCCCTACACAACAGGTCTAACAGTGAGTTGAGTGAATCCAGGTTGGTAGTCCTGCACAACGCACCACAGTCAGGGTGGTGAGTAGCACCTGGAAAGGACCATTCCACCTTGGGCTCAAACAGTTCTTTCTCTGAAAGGATTTCACATAAACCCAGACACCTGGCTGCAGTTGCTGACAAGGCTGGTCAGGAGGTCGAGGAAAAGCTTCTTGTATGGTTCTATGATACTGCTGTAAGAAATGGATGTCTTTTATAATATAGTAGCATTATATCATCTGTTAGAGTTAATTCTTCATTTGACACAGGGGATCAGCTGGGGAGGTCGAGGAAAAGCTTCTTGCATGGTTCTATGATACTGCTGTAAGAAATGGATGTCTTTTATAATATAGTAGCATTATATCATCTGTTAGAGTTAATTCTTCATTTGACACAGGGGATCAGCTGGAAGGGCAATGCGTCTTCCCATTAATATCTCAAAGGGACTCAGTTTTATTGTTGCATTCAACATGCTTCGTCTGCTCATCAGACCTAAGTAGTACCTCAGGCCATTTAAGGTTTGTTTCAGCACAAATTTTTGAAATCTTATTTTTAAGGATCTTATTAACCCTTTCCACCAGTCCAGATGATTGATGATGGTTGAGACAGTGAAGACTCAATTTAGTATTAAAAATCTTGCATAATTCCTTCATCAGGTAATTGTTAAAATGGGTTCCCTGGTCACTATTAATAGTACAAAACCTAGGAATAAAATCATACATTAATTTCTTTACTACCATGGTAGAGTCTGCCCTCTGACATGGGTAAGCTGTTACCCATGCAGAAAACATACACACCCCTACCAGAATATACTGTAAATTATGTACTCTTGGCATCTGAGTGAAATCAAGCTGCACATTTACAAATGGTCCCCAAGGTGGCAGTAAGCTCGCAGCCTTAATATTTGCATTTATGCTAACATTATACTTTAAGCATGTTGCACAATTATTAACATACTGAAGTATCAAAGAGGAGACATGAGGGGCATACCAACTTTGGGTAATTTGATTAAATAAAGCTGTCTTACCTGCATGGGATGGTAAATGATATGCCCTTAGCAGGTAAGATAGCAAGGAGGCAGGTGCCACCAGACGGCCATCCGGATGTTGCCATGTTCCATCAGAGGATTTAATACATCTATCCTTGAGCCACCTCTGAACTTCTCCCTGTGATTCAGCTTGGAAAACTGACACTTTGTCAAATTTTAATACATCATCACCATTAGAGTTTTGCAATAGCATTACATAAAAATTATTACAATTTCCTTCTATAATCCGCTAGGCAGCATAATCTGCTAAATTGTTCCCTTGTGTAACACTGTCTACAATCTTCTGATTGGTACTGCATTTGATTATAGCCAGCATTCTAGGCAGTAAAAGGGCCTCCAGCAAATTGTTTACATATTCATAATTTTTAATTTTAGTGCCAGTTAAGGTTAGAAAACCTCCCTAAATCCAAAGCTGATAACTGACCAAAATCATGTACCACCCTGAAGACGTAGTAACTATCAGTATATATATTTGGAACTTTGTCCTTGCAAATTCACAAGCTTTTTGTAAAGCTACTAACTCAGCTATTTGAGCAGAAGAAACACCTTCTAATCTTTGTTGAGCCAACACTTCATGTGTATTACACACTGCAATCACAGTTATCAGATGTCCCTTTCTTTTTTTTTTCCACAGGAACCATCCATGAATAATTCCAGCTCAGCGTTCGGTATAAGAGTGTCCCTTAAGTCATCCCTAGGAGAAAGAAGATAGTTAGTCACACACACATAATCATGCGGTTCACCATTCTCAGTAGCTGTGCATGATTTAGAACAGAGCAGCGTATGAGAGAAATAGATGGATTACTAAGTAAAGTGAGTTCATATTTAGTTAGACGTGCAGTCGAGAGTGGCTAAGTTTTCATTCCAAGTAAGAGAGATGATAAAGAATGAGGGCCAGCTACCATAAGATCATACCTCAGCACCAGTGACTGTGCTAGATTGACTAGAATGGTGGCAGCAGTGACTGCCCTTAGGCATGGTGGAAATCCCTTTGCAACACAATATAGTGCTGTACTATAATAAGCTACTGGACAATAGTTGTCTCCATGTTTCTGGGTAAGCACTCCCTGAGGAAATCCATTTCTTTCATGACAAAATAAAATGAAATTCTTGCCATAGTCTGGTAACCCTAAAGCTGGGGCAGTAGCCAAAGCTTGATTTAAATTCTGAAATGAATTTTCCTCTTCATTATGCAGTGGTGGTGGTGCTGCGGTAGTGTTGTCGCCTCACAGTAAGACGCTGTCCGATTCGATTCTCAGCTAGAGCGTCTTCTGCGTGGAGACATGCATGAATGGGCATACCTTCGTTGAAGGTTGTGCGTCAGGCCTGGCAAGCCAGTATGTAAAAATCAACTGCCAATCATTAGCGGACTGGAGTTCCACTGTGGCGACCCCTAACCGGGAAAAGCCGAAAGACACAAATTATCCCAAGGAAGGAGCTCTGGAGTATTTTGCTTTAAAAGCTCTGTCAAAGGTTCAGCAATTTCTGCATAATTTGAAATCCAATGCCTACAATACCCTGTCATACCTAAGAAAGATCTAAGCTGATGCTGAGTAGTTGGACGTGACACTTTAGCTATTGCCTCAGTATGGGATGGCAGCACCTGTCTACTACCCTGAGATATAAATGACCAGGATAATGTAAACAAGATGGGCATAACTGTAACTTTTCTCATGATTCCTTGTGTCTCTTTCCTGCAAGGATAGTCAGAAGATGTAGGGTATCCTGCTGGCACTGCTGAAAAGAATCAGAAGCTATTAGTAAACCATCTACATATTGCATTAGCACAGACCCACCTAGAAATGTCACATCTTCCAAATCTTTCCTTAGAATTTAAGAAAATAATGAAAGAGATTCAGTATATACTTGACAACTGTGTCCACATATACTGCTGTCCCTGATAAGTAAAGGCAAAAAAAACCCCTGACTTTCAAGGTGGATGGGGATAGAAAAGAATGCTGAATAAAGACCTATTGAAGAAAAATATTTTGCTGTAGGTGGTATGTAGCTAAGTATCGTTGCTGGATTTGGAACCACAGGAGAAGTTGGTAATACTCTGTTATTTACAGCTCTCAGATCTTGCACAAATCTCTATGTATCCTTTCCTGGCTTTTTCATAGAGAAGATAGGAGTATTACAGTGACTTTTAACTGGCACTATTATTCCTTGTTGTATCAAAGACTGAATTACATGTCTGATTCCCTGCTCTGCTTCTGGTTTCAGTGGATACTGCAGAACTCTAGGGAGAGGTTTTGATGAATTTAGTTTTATTCTTACCGGTTCTGCAGATTTTAATATACCTACTTCATTAGTGTGCTTAGTCCATAAGTTAACAGGTACCTGCTGTAGCAGTTTGTCAATTGTATGTATGCCTTCAAGAGGCTGTTCTTCAGCTTCTGCTAAGACTGCTAATACTTCCCCCTCTGATTCTGTTGGGACATCCTGATACACCCCTTTTGGTGTACAGTAAATAGTACAACCCAGTTTGCACAACAGATCTCTCCCTAGCAGATTCACTGGCATAGTAACACTCAAAAGAAAATAATGCCTTTCTTCAGTCAGACCCCCAGGGATCACGTCATTCACCCTGCTAGATAGGGGTTCAGGAAGTAAATAGTGTCGGAAGAAATAGCCAGTGAATTGTTATGGCTAGGTTTGTATAGGCCCAAGGGCCGATAGCCTAGTACCAACCTATGAACCTATGAACCTAAAGAAATGGGTATAGGTTCTGAAGCAGGATATGTAACTAACATTTGTTACTCCAATTGCCTTTCCTTTATGTCTTGATACTGGTATTTGACTATCTGAAGTAACTTTCAATACAGACCTAGTGGCTCTAGTGTCCACCAGGAATGTAATTTTCTTTTCATTTATTTCTACTTTAACATAGGGTCCCTTTTGATCTACTGTCAGCAAAAGGTCAAGATTTATTTTTGTCTCATTATCCTGGTAAAGTCAGTACGGTGATTCCTGACTCCTTCCAATGTGAGGAGGTGGAGTAGGAAAAGCAGCATTATTATAATACGGTGGTCATTCAGTCCAGGTATCTTGGACTCTCTGCATTTGCCTGTGTGGGCATTCGCCTCTACAATGTCCTAATTCTCCACAATTGAAGCAAGATCCATCAGATGAGACAGGAGGGGCACTGCCAGCTCATTGTTGCCAACCAGCTGCACTTTGTTCTCCTCACCAGCACTTTTACTAAATCCTTTAGTCATTCCTCTCCCTCTTTCCGTGCCTCTCTGCCCCAACCACTCGGGGCTTCTAGCTGCCTGATTTGCAAAGTTAACAACTTGTCCTCAGTATCCTTTCTCCATTTTGCCTGAAACTCAGTACAGTGATTTGCAGCACTTAAAGACCCTTTTCCCTGCCAGTCTATGAGCACTTGCTTTATTTGATTTTGTACAGGGTTTTGCAGACCCTGCACAAAAGCTGCTACAATAGCTGGCTTAGCTTGTTCTTCTGAAATTGGTATCCCTGACTGCCTAGCAAATACTGCTTTAAGATGACTCAAATAGTCTGCAGGGGCTTCCCCTTTCTTTTATTTACATGCCTGTATCTTAGACCAATCAATCCTAACTTGACACACGTCCATAATTTTGTTTAACAATGCTGTCCTTTTATCTATTAATGCATTCCCTGTGAAAGTAAAATCCATTATTTCAGCCTTCTCCAGTAACTGCTTTCTTATTTCATCTGAAGTAACTACCCTGAGCAGCTGATTTAAATCTGTCAAGGTAGGATTATGACATTCTAATATAGTTTTTAATTCTTGCCTAAACCTTAATGGATCCTCTCTAATATTTAGAAAACTTTTAGACATAGTATGCAAATCAGCAGGGGTCCAAGGACGATGAACAAGTTTTCTATTATTAGCCCCCAGAATTTTCCTGAGAGGTGCCAAAGGATTCTCTCTAGAGGCCACAACCTCTTGTTCTACCCTGTCATGTGAGCATGTGTGATGAGCTGCAGGAGTGTCAAATACTAATGCCCCTGTTGGAGAAGTAGAAGCTGTTTGAGAAGGATAGGAAGAAGGACCCCCCCCCCCTCGAATGCAGATGCCTGTTCAGAAGATGGAGATTGAACAGAGAAACTAGTCTCTGAGATGAAACAGTATCACACTAACTTGGTATCCAGTGGACAGTTGACCAATATGTAGAGGTCTGGGAAACAGCAGAATCCTGTATAGGATGTACCCACACAGGTGCATATGGGGGTGGGGGGGTGCAGTAGCTGCTGGAGGATTATCATCCTCTTCAGAAGTTTCTGCCTTTTGGCTATCCTCATTTTGTTTCAAACCTGCTAAAAGAAGATGAAGGGATCCCTTTTTACTGGTCTGTACTGCCTTCTTAAACTGTTTTTACCTGTTGCAGCAGTTTTCTATTAGCTTACTGTAACCCCCTTAATGCTGACTCCTTTTCCCTTTTAAGCTCTTCAGTGTACCACAAATAAAATACTGCCATTTGTTCTCCACTTACTTTGTTTTTCTTTGCTTCCAAAATACCCTTCAGTTTCATTAATTTATCCTTATCATAAGTTCCATTTAATGGAAATACAACACCAGAACAATTTTTAGTAAGCTGAAACCAGTCATTTAAATACTTACAGCTTTCTTTAACATAATTATCATACATAAAATATGCAAGTGTTCCCTTTTCAGGGATTTGATCCTGCTTGCTCATCTTTGTTGCATTTTTTTAAGACTTACCTTATAGATTCTGGATCCTGCGAATTCAGAGGAAAGAAAATATCTATATCAATTCATACACCATTCAGGAAGGGAGTGAAGAATAATCATAAGAAATCTATATTTTTCCTAACACCACACATACATATATAATTATTTATCTATCTATAAATATATGTATTATAAATGTGTGTGTGTGTGTGTGTGTGTGTGTGTGTGTGTGTGTGTGTGTGTGTGTGTGTGTGTGTGTGTGTTGTAGTAAGACAAAATACTGGAGACACGACTCAGATTTAATGTAATTTATTTACAGTGATCACATGTATATGTTCATTATTAAAGTGACAAAATGCAAAAGTCCAGTATTTGACAGCAAACTTTGCACATACCATAGCTGATTCAGTAACTCATAGCTCAGTTCAGTCATTTGAAGTTAGGTAAATAACTCATAGTTCATTAGGTCCAGGTTCAAATGTTGAAACCACTTCAGTACAGATACTGGCTTGAGTTCTACTATATTTTGATTGAGTAAATCAACCCACAGTGCATCCAGTGAAAATTTCTCCAGGTTTCTATGGTTTCTATCCTCAACAACACTACCTACAGTCCCTAGTCCAGGTTTTAGCATCTCTTTATAAGGCACATGTCCCTAATTCATGTGCTTTTTAACATGGTGTCTTAGATGTTTTGATTATAAGCTTCACATTACCTAAACTAGTATAAAAACTCTATTTACTGTAGCATATTTGCCTCTACTGAGTTCTTTACCAAAGTACAAACATGATTTTTAACATATTATGTAGCAGTTTTCATGCATTAAACAGTCACTATACCACATGAACCAGCGCATAGAACCAGGTGTTTTCTAAGCCCTTGACAACCCAACCACATTGATGTGGACATAGCCGGCCTGTACTGGATTTTAAAGTTAAATGGCTTGAAGCTGGTATAAAGGCCACCATAAGGGGACATGATCTATTAGTAATACAAATAATATTCTGAAATAAATTAATATTTGAGGATGGTGAAGGCCCATTTAGTAGCTTGGCATTACTGATGAATGGCTGAGCACCTACATTCTATAACATTAAACCTCCTACTGATAGAAAAGATAGCGTGCACCTCACCTTTCACATCTTTTAACAGAACTGGCCTATCCCAACTTCTGAGGCATCCTTACCACCACAAATTATTTTGAAACATAGGTGCTACCGGGATTGTTTTTAAACATAACAAATATTTTAATTGTCTAAAGGCTCTCTCTCTGTTTCTATTGTCCATTTCACCTTTATGGGAGCCTTACCATTGGTCAGCTCAGCCTGTGGGCAGCATGTGATAGCAATGTTCAAATGGGAATTTTTGATAATAGCCATCTAGGTCTAAGAAGGCTTTAATCTGCTTTTAGGGGTTGGCATAGGCTGGTTTCACATTAATTATAATTTTTCAGGCTGGGGTTTTATTCCCTGCCTGCCAATTACATATCCCAAGTATCTGGCTTCTGTCATACAAAGCTTGCTTTTGGCATCACTGACTGTAAGTCCTTTCTGTTTCAAATAACTCAGTACAATTTGCACTTTAGACAAACGCGACTCCCTAAACCTCTGAATGAATTATATGCTTCTGAGTTCCTAGCATGATGTTTGAAAACTGTGTCCATGAGTGTTTGAAGTGTGTCAGGCTTTTGTGGAAACTAAGGGGTAAGACAGTAGAACAGACCATCAGAAGTGGAAAATATCATTTCTTTGGCTTCAAGAGTGAGGGAAATCTATAAGTATCCCTTAGTTAAATCAAGAGTACCAGAAATATTGCCTTAACTAGACTCCCTTTGACTTAATTCATTTCTCTGCAATATTACATATTAAGATCCATCTTCACTCTGATAATACACTGCGCATACCTACAGTAGTTATAAAAGCAAAGGGATGTTAAAACAAAATTAAGTTGGTGGGCTTTGCTACTATAGCAATGTAGTTTGACAATCAGACGTAAGTCTGACAAAAGTCACACGAATGCAAAGGGGACTACCATGGTGATATAACCTGTGACATTCAGTAGAGAATAGGATGTTCATTGTTGGAAGGGGAGACATTGCGTCACAATGGCAATTTAATAAATCAGACATGCTACTTTAATGTGCTTTATGTCCTGTATGGTGCAATAAAAATCTGATAGTTGCACAGATAATCAGTATAATATGGTAGTCAAAGCATGCAACAGTATAGGTAATGTAGGACACCTGAAAAGCTGTGGTTAAAAGAACAACATTAGACACATTTGCCCTGCATTTCTCTACTATGTGTAACATATTGAGGCCCCTAAGCCAATGATTGTAGAATAAAGCAACTAATGTCTTACATTTAAAAGAAACATTGACTTTACTGAAGGGGAAATAATTAACAAAATGTAGAGTTTCGTAACACAAAATTACAGCAATAATAAGAAGAGTGAGTTGTCTGAACTAACCAGTTGCAGAAATGCAGTTTATTTCAATATCCGTTTAGCTTAAGCTTATTTCAATTGCTCAGAAAACATCATCAACCCCTTTTTTTCCATTTTTATTTGGAGTTGGTTTTGTTGAGCAACAGCTGGACATAAAACTGATCAGCCTGTTCAAAGCCATTTATTCAGAATAAAAAAGCACATAGTTCCTTAGGGGATCCTAGTACAAAGCAGTCTTTAAACATTTCAGTCTTTCTTTTAGACGGCAGAAGCAACTGACCTCTACCCGGTATATAACAGGTTTAAATGTGAGCTGTAGAAGCGCTATACATGTTCGCATTCAGCAGTAAACGGAGGGCCTTTTGACATCAGGTCCACAATTATTAGATTCTAGAAGAACCACTGCTCCAGCAAGTCTTATTAGATTCTAGAAGAGCCACTGCTCCAGCAAGTCTTATTAGATTCTAGAAGAGTCGCTGCTCCAGCAAGTCTTATATCCAAACATTCCCCCAAAATTACCACTTTCCCATTCTAGGGTAAAAATAAGTGCTCATTTTCCACATTTTCCACAGAAAGAAACAATTTCTTCCTCATAGTCACTCTCTCTTCCTCCCATATCTCTCAAATGTCCATTTTTTTGCAGAATGTCCAGATTTTTGCCCTATATTTTTGATCTGTTCATGATAAAATGTATGGTTATCTGGCAAATCACTGAGGATTGAAATCACTAAGTAGTATTAAATAATGACAGACATTTGATTTTCAGATTTCATATCCTTCAGAAAATACATAATAATGTAAAACCTGTTATTCTAGTGACTTCATAAGTGTATAGGAGCAATATTTCAAATCTGTCCTTATTTTTGGGTCTCCCCCATTATTTCTGGCTTTGTTCAGATTGCTAGCACTGAGAGGTTGAGAAGCATGCTTCCTCTCAAGTGGAATAATTTTTAATCTCCCTATTACTATAGTTTCATCTTGCCTTAGTTTCTGCAGGGAATTATCCATTTCTGTTCTAGCAGCCAATTAAGGATCTTTGACTCTACCAAATCAAGCAAAGAGTTAGTAAAGCATACTCCATCTACAAAGTATAGATAGATAGACAGACAGACAGATAGATAGATAGATAGATAGATAGATATACAGATAGACAGACAGACATATATCAAGATGGGATTGCTTCAGCTCATTAAAACTCCCAAAAGCTGACATCTGTTTTATAGACACACTTTTGTCTACAAAACAGATGGCTGACAGGTGTACAAGATCAACAGTCTCCAGGATTGGGGAATACGTCCCTTCCCAATGGAGTGTAAGATCTTGGAGTTAGTATATATAATTAGCAGGTATATTATAATTAGTATATATAATTAGCAGTGGTCTGGGGGTTGCAGGGGGTCTGTAAAATCGATGTTTTCACAATTTATTTGCAGATTTTGTAGAATGCAGTGAGGGTATTCCCTAAGCGTACATAGTGACTTGATTTTTTTGTTGTTGACTTTTTGTATACCTATAAAAATAGACTGAGAGTGTTGTGTATGCTGATGTAGAGGTATGGTGATCTGGTGACATTTAACCATATAGACATGTATACATGCATAGATAAAACACACACACACACACACACACACACACACACACACACACACACACACACACACACACACACACACACGTATGAGGTACAGAGACTGACGAGAACAACTTAGTGCTTATGAAGTATTTGTGCAAATTATGACTTGAATTTGAGTAGCTAAATTCAATGAACCATAATTTTTCACTCAGCCTCACAAATTCCTTTGAGCTATGCATATCCACCACAGTGAGCTTGTGAGCTGTCATTACAGTACTGCAGATTACATATATTGTTAGTGCTAAGTTATTAGCACAAAAAGTTTGTCAGCTGCCAGTGCCATAGCATAGAGGAATAAAGCCCTTCCTATGGCCCAGGCGAGTAAGGTTTGATTAGAGTCTCAGGCCCATTAGGTACTGGTAGGGAGAGATGGGCATGTTCATCCAGGATGGAGGGAATTTGTCGAATATGCTCCCTGTGGGGAGGTGAAGTCCGCAGAGTGGAGTAGCCCTTTTAAGTTATCAATGAATGCATGGGTGGGGGACAAGAAAAATAAGTGTAGATCATAAAAAGTAACACCCCTCAGCTCCTATGGCATATAAGGATAAAGCCCTGAGTACGACCCAGTTGACCCAGGTTCAATTAACGGTCAGGTGGTTGACAAAGCATCAGGGAAGGATGAGCATTACCATCCTGGGGTGAGTGGGTGGACCTATGGGCATCTCATGTGCTGATCCATAGTGGAGGCTAGGGATGACACACTCATAGGTGTGACTTGAAGAAGGGGATAAGGGTGGAGACATGGTTGAGCTTCTGTGGAAGCAGGGCAATAGGCAGCACATCTCCATTGCACACCTGCCCCTCAGGTATACCATTAGGTCTGCAGGGGAGAGGAGAATGTGGGTAGATCATAATAAACCCATCCCCAGATGGCTACAAAGAAGTGCTGATCCCCCGGATGCCTATGGTTACAGCCAACCTCAGCAATACCAGAAGAGTCCTGGAGGGCCAAGGGACATAGCTGGTAGCATACCTCTCAACTGTACAGATTTTTGCAGAATGTCTAGATTTTTGCCTCATAGTTTTGGTATGTTCCTCCTAAAATCTGTACCTTTCTGGCAAATAGCTGAGGACTGAACTAATTAAATAATGGCCAACATTTGAGTTTAAGACTCCACATCATTCAGAAAATTCATGCTAATGCAAAACCTATTCTATCAACTTTCTAAGTTTGTAAGAGCAATATTTAAAATCTGTCTCTATTTGTCTCCCCAGCATTTTAGGCTTTGTCCAGATTTTTTGCTCTAAAAAGTTGAGAGGTATGGCTGGTAGTCCCAGTGTGACAGGGTGCCAGAGGTGCCAGGCCAGTAGTAATAAAGGACAGAGGGATAACAAAATTGGAATAAAAAAGGAACAGCTGCTTGCACTGCCCCCAGGATGCTCTTAAGATCCATTCTGACCCCAGCTGACTTGGAGTAGTCCAGGAGAGGAAGGAAGAGCAGTTAGACTTGGTGAAGAATGGGGACATCAGGATAGTTGGAATGAATTAAGCAGGGAGGGGAAAACAAGTTTTTTAGCTAAGGTCAAAATAGGTAGCTTTTAGTAAAATAACAGTTACCTAAAAATGTACTACTAAAAATATTTTCACCCCTCTGTGCTGGCATGCAATCCTTCTAACAGACTTTTTGGACATGATTTTGTAAACTCCTGCTCTTCCCCTACATCCTCAAACTCCCTACATTCCTTGTAGTTTTGCCATGTGCTTGTAGTGGTTCTGTTTTCTTCACCTGAAGGAGACCTCACACCTTTTCATTCAGCTTAATTATGTGTAATTGTTACGATTCCTTACAATATTTTTGTGACTATACATAATTTTGTTTACTTTTCTTAGAATCATAGCTAAGTTTTCTGGTGCCTTGTGTAGTTCCATAAACTGGTGTCCCCCTCATGAGCAAGAAAAGGTCTTTTCTAAGTTAAAAACTAAAAGAAAATCTTCTCTCTAATTGTAGCACATTGCTTTTTACATCAGTAGCAAGCTGCTTGCTGCATATCTAAGAAACAGCTTGCTACAGTTATCACTTTATCAAGACAGACTGAGCACTTCAGCCATAACCACAAATGCAATATCCGCATTCATAAATCAATACCGTTACTGCACTCCTGCAGTACTGACACTTGCTGATTGCACCCACTAATGGCTTGCATTTAGGACAGCCTCCCACTTTACCCCACCTAGTTATGGTTCTGACCTTTTTCTGGAATGTACCTATATCTAAGTAAGAAGTGTTTTGCTGCAGACCTGGACAATAATTTGACAATGCTGATGTGTATCAGGTTTCATATACTTTAGAGACCAATTATAGGACAAATCACAAATGCTCCTTAATTCAAAACTGGATTTATTTTAATCTTTGTTCCAAGAAACTAAGGCCCTCTATAAAATGTGATCCCATTTGCTGATTTTAACATGGGTAGTTTACCATGTTCATCACCCTGTAATATTATATAGGTAGATAAGGACACTGAAATCTGCAAACATAAGATTTCTTCTAATACATCTTCCAAACTGAAATGCACTCTATTAAATACTGATTCTCCCATTGCTGTGTTCCTTGTCTTAGATAAAACAAACCTGTATCTGCATGATACAGTATAGAACACAACAGTTAAACGTAACTCAGTAAATCATTTTTGTGTGCTCCAATTAACCTAAAATAAATATCTCCCTCCCCCTTCCACTTATCCTAACAGCTTCAGACAATGTTAAAATGACAGAATTAATGTGTGCTGGAAATGGACTAGCTTAAATAGTCAGAATATTCTTTGTTGTAATTTGGTGAAATTATACTTATTTGAATATTACTTATGGACAGGCCTTTTTCCCTTCCACAAAATTGTTCAGCTGCTAACCATGGCAGGTGTAGAATTAAATAATTAGGAGGCGATAGCAATGAGAAATTTAAGGCTTTTATTTCTTTTACTTTGAAGTATCTTTGACATAATCCCCACTCTGCAGTCTCCTTCCAGATAACACTGGTTCCATTGGGCTAATCAGGCACATCCACTCATGTCTACAGTCTGCATGTGTTCTTGCTCTAACAAAATTAGTACAACAGCAGCAGGAAGAGTTGTCTTAGTTAAATTTGCTTCCTAAGAGCTCATTTTGTTTAATTTAGATATATTGCTAAAAAGTATGCACTCATGTATAATTCATAAGGTATAACTTGTCACCAGTATAAATTGCTCCACATGATGCAAACAGTGAGCTGCAAACAAGCAGGTGATGAAAAAAGCAGACAAAGAACCTTTGATTTCTACAAATGGTTGCTCTTTTAGTGAGATTATATTATGTTTTTGAAAATACCGTGAAGGACAAACATATATTATTTTAAAATTTGGTACTGATACCTTAGTTATAGTCATGAACTTCAAGTATATAGTAAAACCTTGCTTAAAATTCCAACAGTTTTAGCTGTGTGGCATTGTGCATTGACAACCAGCCATTGACTGGATATGCTTGTTATTACAGAAATGATAGACTGCCAGTAATCATGAGTCAAAATCACAAGTAAATGTTCTAATTTTATAGAGTTTATTATTAAATGGTACATGCCTCATGTAGGCTAGCAGGCGAGAGGATAGAGTAGTGAAAGGCAAGAAATGCTAAGTGTAGCTGTACTTTGTGGCATTTAGTTATGGCATTATTTATGCAGAACATGCTGGAAATTAATAACAGTGTGAAAGACTGTTTGCTACATTTCAGTTTGTGCAATGATAGTATAAAGTAGAATCCGCCTGTGTTTGGTAATTGTGTTTTGTTACAATAAATACCTTCATTCAGAACTGAACTGTAAATAAATGAAGTGGGAGCATCATAAAAGGCCTCCCATTATGCTTGAATTTCAAGGTTAGTTACATTAAAGTAAAATAAGTACAATTTTTCTCCCTTGGATGAAAGGCCTGTGAATCAAAGCACCATAACTTTACAATGCTGTTCTTTGAATTTATTGTGGCGCAGGAGTGACATTTCTATTGAAAAAGAATGTATTTACACAGCAGTCATTTGATGAAAAACAAAGCAGATTTAACAGTTGTTCACATTCGGGGAGGGGGTTGGCTTTGTAAGCACCCCAGCAAATTAAGTGGCTGCTCTTTTTGTCTGATTTTATGACATCATAATGCAGTGGCATGGAATTTCTGTCTGGGGCTTGATATAATTAAAAGAGCAACAATAGCTGCACATCACTGTAACAATAAAAAATATTGTGCCTTATCCTTTAACAAGTGAGCACTGGACAGCAATCCCAAAACAGAGGATTCTTTTCCAGGAAATATGATTTTTTTGCATAAAATCTTCATAAACTGATAGAGCTTACTCCGAGGCATGCTCAAATAAGAAGCAATCACACACTTGTCCTGTACTGTGACATTTTCTGTACTGTCACTGCACTAGCTTTAGCTGGCTTCTTAATTGCATATGCCTGGTGACATGACTGTAGGCTCTTAAAATATTAAAATGACCCCCACAGCTCTCTATCATGTGTTTTAGACTGCACAGTTGCAGGGAAGCCTTATTTAATTAACACATTCAGGCACCACTAGTAAGAATCTACCTCCTTTGGAAAATTGAGACCATGGTGGTTACTCATCTGCACAGCAGGCAGTTAAAAGGTTACCAAGATAAAGTGTCAGCCTACTCAAAGTGATTTTTTTTCTTATCTTTAGGATGCAGTTTATTAGGTATACAAATAAAATATTAAAAAAAAAAAAAACAAAAAAAAGATATATATATATTTTTTTTTACTTAAGCAAGGTTACAAAGGGATCTGGTAAATTATTCCTTTGTTCATACTGGCTTAATTGAAATGCAGACGTGGTAATTAGTCATGATTTTTGTCACACAAGATTAAATACAAAATTGTCCTTCTAAGCAATTGATTTAAAATTCTTATTATGAAGACTTAAATGGGGAACATGTGAGTACTGTCTGTAACTGATGAGGGGATTCTGAAATTAAAATTAGGGACATCAGAATTTTGTGAGACAACTAAGACGATTTAATGTGTACTATAACTAAATGTTCAGACTTCCAGACAATAACCTGCCTGATTTAAGCCAGTAAATAGTTTGGATTAGGCTTTCTACTGCTGAAATGCAAACGCTTTGCAATTTGTATACTATGTTGTATGACATGTTCACAAACACCTGCATATTAAAAAAAAACTTTTTAGGGATATTACATTTTCAATCAGATATGTTTCATAAACCTACAAATACAACCATAATTATAGCACAGCACAGTAGTACAAATAAAGACACAAGGTTTTAGTGAGATGGCCTGGTTTTTGAATAGGTAACTGAAAATGAATATATGAATATATGCATACATAAGAGATACATATGCATAAGCTACAGTGTGCTTAGTGTGCATGACGCTGGTTAATAAGCACATGGTTCTCAGCAGAGAGGTGGAATCTAAACACAACTCTGTGGTGCCGAACACGTCTTAACAAGCCTCATTTTGGATGCCCTGCTAAGGCACCTCTGTGAATCTGTAACAGTTAAATGTTGTTTATCTAAATGGATCTTTACATATGATTAGGAGTGTTTTGTAATTTCAGGAATGTATACATTTTTATTAAATCTGTGTTACTTAAAACTATACCTAGAATATGACAAACAATATATTCATTATTTTATCTGTATACATTTTTCTCAGCACTTTATAATCTTTGAAAATATGTTGAACCTCTGAATACCTAAAATGACTATTATTGACAAGATTACTTTTCTAAAGAGAATGTCAGTCACTGTCACTCACAGTGCATATGCTATATATTTTTGGCAGAGGTCAGTATTTATACGGGATACATCACAGTTAAAACAGCAGTAATAGGTAGCAGACATCCATATACAACACATCATGTTGTTAGTCCTTGTTCTTTGCTAAATATGATACAATTTTTAACATGGTGCATCTTTTAAACTAAATTATTTTACAAAGGATTCAGCTTCAAGCCTTGAGAAATGAAGTAGTAATAAATACAAAAAAAAAATAGTGTATCTTCCTAGTTGCATGTAATGGAAATGACAACAGAATTAAAATAAGGCTGGGCCCACAATCCAAACTGACTAGCTGGAGCATGAAGTAACCAAAACAGTTTACTCCCTAAATAACTAAAGTAGGCACAAAAAAAAATCTTAGCCTAACATGAAGACATCATTGTGCCAGGACTAATAGTAAATTAAATGTGCTTCCATTGCTATTTATCTGAAAAAAATCAATGTCATACTTAAAAATGTTTTGGTTATAGGGTCTGTGCCCAGCAACTAGCAGTAAAGCACACATACAGTGCAACCTTAACTAAAGCAGGCAAAGTAAGCATTCCTCAGTCCACAAAAATAAATCCTTTAATAGATTCCTACCCCATTTGTGTCTTGGTCATTAAATTTTCTGTCCTGGATTTCAGTCCTGGCATGTATAGAGTTTGCATATTCTCTTCATGGTTGGTACTGCTGTGTACCCCCTCTCCCAGCATATTCTTTTAGTTAAAGTGTGTGATATATATATGTAGCTGCCCTTTCTTTTACATTGTCACCAAAATGTCCACTATTTATTTAACATAGTCACTTTTTGGAGTGGGGGTTGTCTAGGATTGTTTTCCCTGTTGCCATTACATATAGTGCATATACATAGGCTCATGGATTAGTACTAGGCTAACTGCCCTTGTAGGGCATTTTAAGCTTAGCTAATTATCCAATGTGAGAATCAAACCCTGCACCTTGTTCTTATAAGGCAAACACCTTAACCATTATGCCAACCTCCCACCCCTGCACTTTATTCTAATTTGTTTATGTTTTATTGCCAGTACATACTATTCCCATTTACATGACATGTTTGTCTTATCGAGCATTTACTGATAATGTTCATCTTTACTTTTATTTTATTAAGTAGTCTAGGCCTGGCATTACTGCTCTTGTTCTGATGCAAAGTCAGCATAAGCTAACCACATAGATACATTGAACTATGGTTTAAAAGGGTCCAAGGAACAGACCACCTGCCCAGTCAATAAAGACTAAAATAAAAAAAAATACTAGTGCATGCCTGTGTATACCTTTCAAATCTTCCTCTCTTTCCCACCCATTATAATATATGGGAGGCAGTAGAACAAAATGGTAGCAGAAGAAAGTCATATGGAACACAGGATAATTTGTTGCAAAATAAAGCCATAACAGAGAGTTATAAAAAGGGGAAGAATCTAAGTATGGCATAGATAGATTACAAAAAAGTGTTTGATACCATTCCACTTTCATGGATGAAGGAATGCTTACAGGTGTACAAGATACTCCCTACATTGATCAATTACATTACAATGATCATGAAACAGTGACAATCCACTCTGCAGTTGAGTCATAACTAAGGGCAAATTATTATCCCAGGGATAAAAATTCAAAGGGGGTCTTCTTCGGTAATTCTTTGTCACTGCTGCTGTTTTGTCTTGCCCTTGACTCCTTATGCCATTTACTTAAAAGATTAGGATATGGTTACACTTTGGCTCCCAGAAACCAAAGACTTCCCAGAAACTAAAGACTTCTCATTTGTCTTTTTAATGACGCAAAACTGTATAGTTAATTCATCAGATGATGAGCTGAAAGCACAACTACAAATGGTTAAAACTTTCTCAAATGATCTAAAAATGGTTGCTGATCCTGGTAAACATGCAAAAGCAACAGTAAAAACGAAAGATGCAGCACTAAGAAAACATTAACCTGGACAGGAATGTGATGTAAATTAACTTGAGCAGAACGGAGTGTTTAATATCTGAAAATAGATGAAGGATTGGCAATAAAACATGAACAAATTAGAATAAAGTGCAGTGAGGAATACTTCAAAAGACTAAAACTAATATTGAAAACTGCCCTGACATCTAGGAATAAAATCCAAGCTATAAATCAATTTGCTCTTCCTGTTGTAACTTAGAGCTTTGATGTGACTGACTGTCTCCAAAAGGTATTGGATCAATTGGATGTGAAATCAAGAATAATGTCATACTTTTTAAATGATATATAAAAATCAGTATGCACCTAGAATACATATTCCTCTGTCTCTGAAGGACATATGGGCCTCCTTGGAACTGATTACATGTATAGATCTGCAATTGTGGGACTGTATACCTATCTGCTGACCTCATCAGATCCAAATGTAGTAAAAGCTTTACGACATGATGGGAAGAAGTCTAAGATGACATCTTTGTTTAGTTGGGCAGGAGCATTTCTGTGTCAAGTGGAAACTGAAATCAAACCAGAAGTAGACAAAAGTCAGATTGAAACTGACTGTGCCAAAAACAAAAGAAAGAACATAAGGAAGAAGATAAGAAGAAGGGAAAAAGTTGGAAAATCCAAAATATTGTTTAATGTACACAGATGGTCTGTAACAATCACATGTTGACTAAGATTTGATGCAAAAATGGTTAAGGAAAGGTGAAGTGAAAGCAGGAGATGAAAAACTAATAACACTGGCTGAATATAGTGGACTACATACACAAAATGTCTAAAAATGCCTTGACATCTAGGACTAGTCTTTTTTTTTTAAAGGAGCATTTGATTCCATATCTCACCAAGAAGTCCTCATGCCATCAGCACAGGGGATGCTACTTGCTCCAGATGTCCATCAGGAAAATTTTGGCAGTGTGTGACATCCCTTCTCTGGACCAGTTATCAAGGAGCTTCAATCCTCACCACTGACACTGGTGGGGAGCATTCACTGTAAAAAAAATAGACACACACAGTATTTTCAGATGCAGCTCTCTCTGCACCAAGTACAGTTTCCCTTAAGAGCACACAGGGAATGCACACTCCAGTCCTGGAGTTGGGGTTTCTCTCCAGGGATTAGGAGGGTGGCCTAATGGTTAAGGTGTTTGTCTTACAAACAGAAGGTGCAAGGTTTGAGTCTCACAAGGGATAATTGGCTAGGCTTAAAATGGCTTGCAAAGGCAGTTAGCTTAGTACTTATCTATGAACCTATGAACCCCAAATAAGACTCCCCACTGACCACTACAGAGCTGAGTCCTTAGCTGGGTGTTTCAAGCCAAGTCATCCACCACCCTCTTTAAGAAATCAATGCTCTCAGTGTCCCTGTTCAAAGTAGATGTCACACACTTTCTTTTGAGATTTGGATTTTTACACACACACTCCTGGGAAAGGCTGGCACAGCTTATCCACTCTGACACCTCTACCCAGACTATAAGGTAGATTCACTGCCACCAGAACACCCAAAACCAACTACTTTACAGGTCTTACAAGGGTACCCAATTACACTTAGTAAAATTCATACTTATACAAATGGTAGTTTAATCAAGCAGCAAGACTTTCAAGAACGTGGAGCCACAGTGCCACTAAATAAATTCAAGTACTCTCAAAGGCTGAATATTTTCTAAATGACCAGCCACAATGAAAGTTTTAGATATATTTCATAATAAATAATAAAAAAAAACATGAAAATACTGAATAAATATTTATAATAAACACCAGAGTTTCAATTACAGGAAATATAAAACACAACACAGATGGAAAGACTCAGACAGATACAGAAAAAAAACTGCATTTAGTTAATCTCATTGTATTTTCCTAACTGACTGAAGAATTACTGTTTCCTTGTTACTTAATAAAGTAAGGCAAGATGAAAGTGGACCAGTGTCTTTATCAGGTCTCAAAGACAGAGTGCCCTTATCACATCTCCCCTAGAATTCAAATACAGTTTCAGTGTTGGCTACAGAATGACATCATATCTGGTCACCTGACTCTGTGGTTCTCACACAAACACCCTCACTAGAACCTAAGCCACGAGCTGTGACTGATATGACATACTACACATCATTCTAAGGGGGTGCAATATTTGTCAGCATAGAAGGAGGCTTTCAAATATTAGGTAAAACATTGTCTTCCCCTATAGTGCATTTTTAGGCAATGCCAGAATGAAAGTACTTCCGACATAGCAAATTAAAGCCAAAAAAATCTAAAGGTATTACTGCTCAGTGCAAGGAGTCTAAACAAAAAACTCCACTCCCTAGAAGTCCTCTTTACCCTAGAGAATGCTGATGTCTGTGCAGTCACTGAGACATGGTTTAAAGCCACAGAGAGCACACCGACAGTGCAAGGTTATAATGCCTTCCACACATTTAGGCCAGCTATTTCACAGGCAGGGACTAAAGGTGGAGGTGTCTCTATTTACATAAAAACTAAATATACTTCAAGGCTGATCAGACATGACAATGCACTTGAGCAAATCCACATTCAAATCACCATAGGTAAAATCCAATATCACTTCCTTGCAAGCTATAGGTCCCTCTCTATGACCCAGGAAACCCATACCATGTATTTAAACTTATTAGAAACACTAACCATCCAACCCAATGCCATATTCATGGGTGACTTTAATTTCCCCACTATTAACTGGGAATCCTATATGACACCAAACGTACATGCACAGAGATTCCTGGATTTTGTAAACACAAACTCCCTGGACCAGATAGTCAGTACACCAACCAAGGGTGCAACCAGACTCGACCTGATCCTCACTAATATGGGACAGTGCTGCACACCCCCTACTGTAATGCCTTCCTTGGTAAGGTCAGACCACAAAATGGTCTCCTTTGAAGTAAAAATAAAACCTGGACCCCCAGCTAAACCTAGAATGTTCAGAAACTCTTCTAAGGCTAACCTCCTGCTATTAAGTGAGAACCTGGCAAAATTTCAAGCCCTCATAAACCTTGAGAACACATCTGCCTATGCAGAACTGTTCACAGAAACCCTGTACAAGTATGTTAATAGCTGCATAGAGGCAGCTGTAGCCACCTGGAAGAAGTACAGAACTAACTCAAAAAGCAAGTCACCCTGGTGGAATCACACAATCAATCAGCTGTATAACAGGAGGAAGAAAATTGTGGCAGAATTTAGGAGGTGCAGCACCCAGCAGGACAAAAATACTCTCATCAAATTAAATGAACAACTCAGAGGACAAATAAAGTCTACCAAAGCCAAATTTGAAGAAAGTTTGGCCTCTCAGGCCAAGGGCAACCACAAAGCATTCTTTAGCTATGTCTGCAACCTCAAAGGCAATACACAATTGTGTGCAAAGCTCATTGTAAATGGAGCCAGCTATACTGAGCTAGGGGCATGAATGGAGAGATGAAAAGTCAGCAAGCAAAGGAGAGTAGTAGTGCTGAAATTGAATTCATCCTCAAGTCTTGGTGGGTACCTTCGTGAGGTGGACCCTGTTTTCACAAAATCTCACCAAGGCGACACTGATATATAGAATGTATTTATATAGCATATATCATGGACAGAAGTAAGTCAAAAATTAAAAGAGATAGCTGGGCGCACAAGACCCAGAATAAAAAAGTGTCCAATCCTGGTAGGCACACTGGTGCCAGTACTGGAAAAAATTACAGTGTAGTATCCTCAAAATATGGAAACATTCCTACAATGGGAGGATGGCCCCCCTGTTGTAGACAGAAGTAGCAGTCCACAAAAATCACAAAAACTGCTAGGCCAAAGAAGAGCTATAAAGATGATAGAGTGGACTACTGACAATAAGAAAGAAATTATGTATTGTTACTGTTATGCAAAAACCCCAGAATTTCCAGACACAAGATATACAAAATGATTAAGAGAGAAATTAGAGGAAAGAAAAATACTTCTGCAAAAAAAAAAAAAGCTGTCAGAAGCTTCAAATGAAAATTTGCTTTCATAAATACAACAGATTTGTGAAAAACAGTATATAGATCAAGAAACTTTGATCTGTTTGGAAAAAGAAGCATCTAAGGAAGTGTGAAAATATAAACAACAAAACCTATAGATATTTGAAAAATATAAAAAAGAAATATGGACATGGGAAAGAAAGAGAGATTTGTATGGTTCAATATTTATGCAAAGGAGAAAGCCAAATTAATCAATATAAAGAAGGCAGCCCCAAAGATATTCGAAGAGAAATACAGGCAATAGCATCCAGATATGGAAAATTTCACAATAAAGAATAACATCACAAAGTTGGAATGTAGAAAAGAAGATTAATAAAGCAGAAGTTAAAAAAAATAGAAGTTGAAGTTATGGAGTGCCTGCGAAGTGAAAGGTTTGGTGTATAGAAGGTCTAACACAGGTTACATCACAGCATGCTGGAGTGAGTCCCCAAAGTAAGGAGAAACAGGAAGATCTTGAGGCATCTGAAGAAGAAAAATGGATATGGGAAAGAAAAAGAGATTTAATATGGTGTAATATTTATGCAAAGGAGAAAGCAAAACTAACCAATGCAAAAAGAGCAGCACCAAAGATATTTGAAGAGAAATACAGGCAAAGGAATCTGGATATGGAAAAGTTTACAGTACAAAAAATAAGAAGACAAACAGGAAAAGTAGAAAAGGAGATTAATAATGCAGAATTTAAAGAAATAGAAACTGAGGTTATGGAGTATCTGCAAAGTGAAGGATTCAGTGTAGAAAATGGAATGCATAAAGCACCACAACAGGATAGAGAAATGTATATCCAATTTAAGGGGAAACCAGTGGAACAGGAAGCAATTGCTCAGGTGCCATATCAAGATATTTTGCAGCCTTCCACAGGAAACCAGTACAAACGTTCACTTGAAGCTAGACAGCAAGGAAAGGAACAGGAAACTGTGGAAACTCTGATGCAGTCAATGTTGAGAAGTGATAGGCCAGTGAGTTCCCATGTGACAGGGCAATGGATGGCACAGGATGAAACTGAAGAGAAGTTTCAAGTTTCATATAAGAAGATAGAATGCTTGCAGGAAATGGAAAACAAGGGATGTGCACTCAAGTTCAGAAGAAAATCAGCTAAGAGAAGATTTGCTTAATTTAATAGACATGGATCAATATATTGAGCTTAATGAGAGAAATAGGTATGGATAGATATATTAAGATCAATGAGAGAAATAGACTGCAGAAGGGCAATAAAACCCAAAAAAGTCAGAAGTCGGATAAAACAAATTAATGCAGTAATTAGGACAGTCCATAGAGATCCATGAGATATAACAGAAGTAAACAGGATATATTACTGTGATGCTAAATTAATAACTGATAAAGTTCTACCACAAGAACACATGGTAGCGAGGGTAAGGAAGAGGAGAAATCGAATAGTATCATGGAAGTATCGAATAGAGAAAACTATAAAGCAATTAGAACTAGAAGTGTCACTGTTAGAAGACTATAGACGAGGGAATAGATAAAATATTAAGAAAGATAGATGTGATAAAAGCAACCAGGGATGTATTTCTGGTTTTCCATCCAATTGTCCAAGTTGCATTTGAATTGAGTTAGGGAGGAACTCTGCTTCACATGCATGGGAAGCCTGCTCCATAGATGGGGTAGTCTCTGGCATACATACTTATCTCTCCAGCAGGTCATATTTATATCACAGGCAAGGTTTAAGTCTTTGGAGCAGGTAATTCTGGTGATGTTTACTTTGTGGATATGCAGGAGGTCCAGCAAAGTGGAGTCTGACAATGCCTTTTATGTCAGGCATAGATCTCCACTCAACAGATTGAAGGACACAGAATACAGGGATAGGGCCATGAGGTGGTCTGCACAGAACATGTTACTTATGCCCTGTATTCTTTTAGTGAGGAACCTCTGTGGATATTCCAGTTGTTGGATATGCCTGTTTTGGTACATACCAAAGGGGGCACTGTACTCAATTATGTGTATAATGATGCCAAATACAGTTGAATAATGACTTCCTTGGACCTAGATGCTATATATTTGGTTATAAGAATAGAATGATTCCTTCACAACTGTAGGCACATGCTGGTCAAAGGCTAGATTACTGTCTATGTTTGTCCCCAAGTGCCTGACTAATGGGTCAGCTCGTATGGGTGTGTTATCAGTATGATAGTTACCAGGGGTGGATGACTTTGTGAAGAATACTGCAATGCATTTCTTGGCATTTAGTTTTAATCCATGGCTTTGACACCAGTTATTTGCCTGTGTCAGCCCTTCCTGGAGAACATTTGTGTTGGTGGAGGATTCAATGACAGCTTCTAATTTGCAATAATTTGTAAATTTAGTTAGGCAGAGGCCATTGACATTGGCCTTGACTTCAGAGAAGTAAATGCTAAAAAGGAGCAATCCCAGGACCAATACCTGAGGGACTCTGCTTGTGACTGGCCTCTTTGTAGAGGTGGACAATTCTAACTTCCTGGGTCCTGTCTATGAGCCTTCTGGCTATCCACCAGGTGACATAAGAGCTTGTACCTAACCTCCAGAGTTTGCCAACAATGCCTGAATGGGGTATTGTGTCAAATGCCTTGGCCAGGTCAAGGTAGACAGTGTAAACCATTTTGCCATCATCCATTACTTTGGTGACCTTCTCAAAAAGGTCCACCAGCTTAAGTAGGCATAACATGTCCTTGACAAAACCAAATTGGCCTAGGTCCAGTGTCTGGGGGTTTCCTATGTTATTATTGATCATTTCCATGATAATTCTTTCCATGGCTTTGCATAGGAGACTAGTGAGACTTACAGGTCTGTAGTTTCCAGGGTCTGTAGATGACCCACCTTTGTACAGAGGAATGACTGTTGCTGTTCTCCATTCATGAGGCATGAAGCCTGTTTGGAGGCTTCAGTTAAACAGCAATTCCAGAAGGCCTCATAGGTCATGTTTTATGCTATTTAGAGGGTGTCCTAGGATATTGTCTGGGCCTATTGATGCAGTGTTCTTGGCCTTAGAAAGAGCATTAAGGACCTGTTCCCTAGTGATAGCAAGAGGAGTTATATTTTCATGGTATTTCCTGAGGGAAGATTGAGAAGACACTACACTAGGGGGTGTGCAGCTCTCTTCCATATTAGTAAGGACCAGATCCAGTATGGATCACCCCTGGTTGGTGCATTTACAATCTGATCCAGGGAGTTTACATTTACAAAATCCAGGAATCTTTGTGCCTGTACATTTGGTGTCACGTATGACTCTTGATTAATGGTGGGATAATTAAAGTTGCCCATGAATATGGTATTGGGTTGGATGGTGAGTGTTTCCAATAAGTTTAAATACATGTTATGGGTTTCCTGGGTCATAGAGGGAGACCTACACTTGCAAGAAAGTGGTATGAGATTTTGCCTATGGTGAGTTGAACGTGGAGAAGTTCAAGTGTATTGTCCTGTTTGAACAGCCTTGAAGTATATATATATATATATATATATATATATATATATATATATATATATATATATATATATATACACACATATATATATATATATATATATATATATATATATATATATATATATATATATATATATATATATATATATATATATATATATATATATATACATTTTTTTATCATTTTTTAAATCAAGACACCTCCACATTTAGTCCCTGTCTGTGTAGTCTAAGTGTGTGGAAGCCATTATAACCTTACACTGTTGGTGTGATCTTCTTGGCTTTAAACCATGTTTCAGGACCACACAGATGTCAGTATTCTCTAAGGTGAAGAGAACTTCTAGAGAGTGGACCTTTATGTTTAGACTCCTAGCCCTGAACAGTACCACCTTTAGATTTTCTTGGTTTTGATTTGCTATGTTGGAAGTACTTTCAGTTTGGTGTTGCCTAAAAAGGCACTTTGGAGGAGGACAATGCTATCAATAATATTTGAAAGCCTAGAAGGGAGAGGTGCAGACAATCCATGGGAAAGCAGTGTGGTCTGTTGACTATCTCCAGTGCTGACAAATATGGCACCCCGTTAGAATGACACCAGAAACTAAGCCAATTATTAAAGTCAGTAATCTTTTTTTTGTATCATGCCACAATATGTTTTTGCTGAAATTATCAATAAAAACATTAGTAGCAAAACAATTTACTACAAAAAAATGATGCATACAGTCCCATATATTCCTTTAGTAGATATAATTGCTGAATGTAACCTATAACTTTTCTGGAATTTGCTCCTTGGGTTTCTTCTGAAAAAGTTTATCAGATCACCTTATCAAAATACAATAAATTAATCAAGCAAGGAAAAACATGGACATTGATGAAAGTAGCTCACCATGGTAACAGTACTGGGAATTACTTCTATTGCATTGTCACTTTCAGGAATGAGAAAATACTGTTCTGTGTCTGGTTTTGCAATCCACATAGATTTTTATCTGGGGTCTTTTTGTAATACTTCCAGACTCTACACTTGTGTATTGTTCATTTTATATCTAAGATACTTCTGCCAGTATTGCCCTTAAAAGTACATCTGAGCAGCTTTTTTGCATGTATTAATGTTTTCTCATTTAAATTCAGATCTGAATGATGTGGATTTATTTTGTAATGTCTGTCCTGACATTTTGTACATCTGGTTATCCATTCTGTCATGATAAGAGTCTGTTGCTTGAACCTACCATGGATGATTGAGATGCACATGCTCACATACTAGAAGACATTACACTTTCACTCATTGCCGTCATATTTGTAATAAGGTCTTGATTTGGTTATGTTTGTTAATACTGTGACTATAGTTAATTCATTCATTAGGAAGCATATATCTGAAATGTCCTTGATTTTAACCCAAATGTTTTTGTTATCCTCATAAAAACTTTGATTTTCTTGTAAATTTACTGAGGTAGTCAGTCAATAATCCAGCCCATAGAGTTTCATACTTATTGTTTAGAAAATTCAAGTTGATGTAAAACTTGTTTCTATTAATATGTTAAGTGAATTAGAGTAACATATAAAAACTGTCTCTGATTTTGTACACCCAT
Source organism: Protopterus annectens (assembly GCF_019279795.1). Classification (NCBI taxonomy): domain Eukaryota; kingdom Metazoa; phylum Chordata; order Ceratodontiformes; family Protopteridae; genus Protopterus; species Protopterus annectens. The sequence continues at coordinate 144,366,814 of NC_056730.1, forward strand.
TAGCTCTTGCTTTGCACAAAATTCTTGACCAAAGAAGTTGAGTGGTATGTTGGGGAGACATATAAATGCCCTGATATCACTTTGATGCCAAGTATTGTAAATGCTGAATTATCTCTGGAACTGTATCTGAGCAACAGTGCTCACTTTATCTGGGCACATGTGGCAGGGAAAGCATTTGCAATAGAAAACAGTGTTCTGATTAGTTCTTATTTTCTGTGCACTTAGGGTGTGATCTGTTAGAGAAGATTTCTTTGGGAGCCATTGTTTTGCTTAATGGACAGTAGCTATATTCTTAATTTAAGCTGCTTCTTTAAGAGATGAAAAATGTTTTTGCTCTTTTATCCTTGACTGTTGTATTCATCTGCTGTAAAACTATGGGCAATATCTTCTCTCACCCAGGGTCAGGCTCCCAGCTTTATAATCAGAAGTTAGATTCTTGATTTGCTTCTTCCATACGTAACTCTTTTGATATCACTCACCCATTAACACAATGCTAAGAACTTACAGCTAAACTGCTATATTTCTCTCTGAATATCCTATAGTCTGATATACTCTTCATAAATAGCAATGCATCCATAACTCACACCTAGAATTCTTTTACACTTCAAACCGACCAAATACTTATAGTAAGAGCATTAATTTATAGTAAGTGAAAGTAAAACTATGTAATAGGAAACCACATTATAATCAATGCAATGTTACACTTTTAATTATTTAACCACACCAGCCTGGGTAACGGTTGAACAAAGTGAGACTCTTGCTTACAAAGGACTTCTATGCTGATTTTGAAGGGGGTGGGGGAGCAAAACATGAGCTTGCCCTAACCATAGTTTTATTATTGTTTTATCTTTTATTTAGTCTTTTATTGATTGGGTTAGTCACACTAGGCTAGCAGCCTCTTTTCAGGGGAGACCCAAGTTAGTATCAGTATCACTGGAGGCAATTTGGCCAGGACAGTAGGGAACTTCCCCTTACTCTTTTGAATGAGTGTTGTGGAATCTTTTATATTCACCTGAGATACTACCAACTCAGGCAGATGGGACTTCAGTTTTAATGTCTTATCCTTTAGTGGCATCAATGTGCTAGAAAAGAAAAGTTGTATACATTGAGATACTAACTTTAAAGCTGAAACAACTAGTCAGTGCTTATGTACATTCCTTACAGCTGCTATGAAACCTGTAACTTTAAGTATACATATTGTCATTAAAGTCATAATAAAGAGATGAGAGACATGATGTACATCTGTCAGAAACTTAGCTAAACTCTGCGTAATTACATTGCACACTACTTTTACTCCTAACTCCATATAATCATGACATGAGCGTATGATATTAATATAGTAACAATCAATAAATAACTTTTATAGACTCATCAATACTACTGTAACAGCAATATAAGAATATCCAGAAGAAATTATGTTAATATGCATTCCATCTGATATTAGAGAGGTTATCAAATCTCTATGAGGTAGCTTTGAGATGGATGACAGGAGGTGGGAGTAAGGATTTTACCCAGGGCTAGAGCAGGAGCATATTTATGAGTTCGATAAGTAGGACTTAAGAAGGTTCTTAAAGTTATGTATGCTATCCATCCACTGTTCGAATATCAAGTGTGTGACTATCTAAAAAAATGTAAAATTAATATTTCATAAAGGCATATTATTAAGACAGCTATACCATTTCCATTTATCATTTATCACTTTGAATTTTTAACATTTATATGTATATATATATATATATATATATATATATATATATATATATATATATACAAAAAATATATATAAATATATATATATGTATATATATATATATATATATATATATATATATATATATATATATATATGTGTGTATGTATGTATACAAGACTATATAGGCTGAACAGATTGGCATGGATAAAAGAGTAGGAAGAACATCTGTAGGAGTATTTTTCTATTCATACTATCCCCTCTAACCTTCCATCAATCAGACAGTGACCATGTATTCCTCTGTTTTGTGGATTTCACTCAGAGCTGAGGTAAGATCTGACTGTGGGGGGTGGGGATGGGGGGACATTTGGCAATGAAAACATTTTTGAATAACCTAACCCCACTTTCTAGTATGGGGATGTGTACAAGACAAATTATGTCAGTGGCCCACAGTACCATTACCTTGTGAGTACATGCTTTCTTACACTGTTATGATAATTGTCATCCACTCGTGACTTGGTGAACACAGCACCCACCCTAAGCTACCCCCATCAGGGAATAGTGGCAGTGAGTGCAGGCAGAGGACTACTCATACTCCCTAGCAGTGCCATCAAGCATCTAAGCTGCATGACAAGCTATGGTCACCTGTGCCTCAACTGGAGCTTTATTGCTCTATGCCATTGATGCTAGGTCATCTGCAGTAGAATGTCTCCTATGACGGAAGCTGTCACAGGTGTGAGCATATGGAAGTATAGGTAGGGATTACATAGCATCGTAAAACTGCTGATGAACAAATTTAGTGAATGGCACATACTTATATCATCTGATTCATGTTTTCCTCCAACTAGCTTCTATACTGATGTCCTTCAAAACTGCTAATCAATAACTGAAGGAGTGTACTGATGTAACAGTTAGTGAATTTAGTACTGATTTACAGAAAAACAAACTATATTTATTTTTAGGACTTTGTAACCATGAAGGCATTAATGATAAGCATCATCCATCACATCAAGGGGGGACAATTGGAAACTACAATTCAGGACTTTGAATGAGAAGCTAATTTGAGAAGCGGCAAAGGAATCAAGGTTTTATCAACAAATATCTGAGGACAATTCCAACCATTTATTAATGAGCATTTATTAATGAGCACATCTTTTATCAGTTTATCTTTCAGAATTAGAAAATAAGTAAAATACAGAGGTATTTTATTTATTGTTATCTTGGGATTACTTTCCAGAGGTTGATGCCATATGAATACTTTAAAAAAGTCATGTAATTTGGGGATAAATTTCTGAGTATCTAAAATTAAACATTTAATAAAGGAAGGTAGTCTGAAAATTATACTTGAAATGTTATCAATAAAGGGTAGGGGTTCAAGACTTAAATTAAGAACAACTGATTTAATTTAAGTAATCCATATCTGGGTGTTATTCAAAATTGTAATGCGATAACCCCAAAAAACATTTAAAAGTCTTACATTTCATGAGATTATATAAAAAAGAAAATTAGGAATCTTCAGGTCTCTGCTTTTGGGATAGATGTTTTATTTAATTTAATTCTAGATTATTGCGTCCCTAAATAAAAATAGAAATGAAACTGATAGAATTGGAATATGCATCTGTAATATGGGAAAATGAATAGTTACAAAAAGAAAATACTTTCAGAAATACATTCATTATTATGATCAGGTGTGCAGGTAGCTGTTCTAGTATCCAGTGCCCTTCCTTGATTTGGAGTCCCCCTTTTTAAGTTAAGGAACAAAGAAAAAAATCTCTTCTGTCTTTTTAATCTGTTGCAAACTGCTACACTGTATGCCATATACAAGTTGTAATGGTGTTTCAGTTCTAACTGTAAAACTGCAAATGCAATAGCAGTATTCATTTCTTAATACCAGTATGCACTGAAGACTGAAGGGGACCTGCTGATTGCAGCCCTAAAACTTTGTACCTAGGGTGCTTGTCCCCCTTTGATCCACCCTAACTATATCTCTGTTTATGAGTGATTTTTCTGATAGTAAAATCAATTTAAATTTCTTTTTTTCAATTAGCCCAATTTTGTTTAAAACCAAGTTAAAATTTGCCCAGATAAGAGAATATGTATTTATTTATTTATTTATTTTATTTTAAATTTGTTGACCGGGATAGTCCGACTGGATACATATCCATTTTCAGCGGCCCGGGGAGAAAAGCTCCAAGATAAACAGATACAATAAAAAATCATTACAAAATAAGATCCCCAGGTAATTAGAATAGAAACAATATAGAAATATTTACAAAGTATACACAGATAATCATGAATAGACAAGTTTGCAGGTTAAAAGTTACCCCTGTTTACAGCCCGGGGAACAAATAGACAGTAACTAGATTACTAGTTTATTCAAACATTTATCAGATTTATTCTTGATACCAACATTTTTGAGTTCATTCAGTGAAATAATTATATGATTAGCAAGGCATAAACTCAGAATTTTGTTATGCACACTTAGTGGGGAATTTAGTTGCTCTATCAAGATTTAGTTTATAATTCAAATAATTACCACAGTTCTGGTACTGCTCTTGGCTACTCATAGCAGATGTGGAATAGAGCTAAAATGTCATTGGAGGGAATATGTAGAATTCATAAAAGAAAGATTAGAACAATAGTATAAGAAAACACAGTAACTAATGAAAGTTGTACATGGTGCCTGTGGATAGTTTTAGGTATGACTAATTTTTATTATTAACTGCAGTGGAGATGGAGACTGATTCATGCATGACTTCAGGACTTTGAATAAGAAGGGTGTGTATGTGAGCATGATGACATTTGTTGCTTGCATCTGAAGTACAAATGCCTTGTTGTTCCAGTCTCTGAGAATGATGGTATAGGATCTGTTTCAGCATTATGTTGTTATTCTGAGTCTGATATGACTCTATAAAGCTGACTGAAAATTTGGAGATGATATAGTCAGTGATTAAATGGAATATCTTGGCTAGTAGCATTCATAAAGATGATATATTGAGATTTATTAGTGACATGGTATGAAAATTCTTAATTAGAAAAAGGTACAAATTAAGTTTAAAAATAAAAAAATGCCTTCAGTTGATGAATATGCTTTTTAAAGAAACCACTATCTTTAATATAACTGCATAACTTGAGATATATATATATATATATATATATATATATATATATATATATATATATTTTTTTTTTTTTTCCTTTTTTTTAGCAAGTTACATCAATCTAACCAGAGTCAGGAACCCTATTTACTTTTAAAACGTGGGATGACTGTCATCACTTACAAAAAGAAGAAGTCAGATTCTAGTCCGGAAATGAATTGTTTACCAATTATTAGGAAAGAAGTTGGACAAATACTGAACAATATCTTCCAAATTTATATTAGAACTGGTGAAAGAATAAATATTTTTCTAAGTGTAGTAGACAACTTCACCAATGTCTTTCCATTGTGTATATATGAGGCCATTATACTTAAATGAAGACATGTTATTTGAACCAGGATTTAATTTCTAAAAGCTTGCTAAAAGTTCCAGGAAGAATTGAAGCCCATTTAGAGTACCTTGCTTTCATATTTTATTCAGATACTGATAACTCTGAACCATAAAGAGATTTTAATTTATACTGTTCATCAACCAGAGTTTCACATTTTTATAAGTTGAAGTTTATATGTTCTTGTTAATCTAATTTGAAAATTAGTTTTATAAGGTTGTTGATCTGTTTCATCCAAAAACATTGTATATAAGAAGATTTACTAATTATTAGTCCTCTTAAAGTGGATTTGAAAGTGGCCCATCTAATGCCATATCATAATTCTGTCTTGCTGTATTGGAAAAAGACTGAATTAATGAATCTGTTATCTTTTTATCTTGCAAAAGCTTTGGATTTTAATCTCCAGTTTGGCCACATTCATGGGTTATTCCAACTACTGATTTTTAAATATATCAGAGAGTGGCCTGAAAAATACCTGGCTTCAGTACTATGTGAAAGCTGGAATTTGAAAACAATCTCAACAGCAAAATTAAGACAATTCTTAGTCAAGGTTTATAGAAAGATGAGGAAAATTCAAAGTTTTTATGCTTATTATAGAGAAAAGGGTATAACAAGAATTAAACACCTCAGGTGCCTGAATTATATTTTTTCAGTAAACTAAAATCTCTACTCTGACTTAAAGCAATATAAGGCCTTGCTTGAGAAAATATTTTAATGGGGTAAGGCATAAAGTAAGAAATATATTCTGACAGCATAAAGACAGATTCCAATCATTATCTATGATAATTCCATGATTACTGAAGTAAGCCATCATATATGACACATTAAGAAGAAACCTCACTTATCTTGATAGGGTACATAAACTAAAATCAAAGCCAAAAGAAATGGACATACACATTCCAGAGGTATAAACCCACATTGAGGATCATTTTGGCCTGTTTCATTTCTGAAGGAAGATATTTTTTAAAACTACTATTGTCACTCCACAACTGTTGGTTTAGTTGTCTGAAGTGAAAATAATGTGTTATCTAATTCTTTTTATTTGGTTCAGTTTGTGAGGCACACATATATTTTTCTTGAATAAGACATATGTTGTTTTTTCCTAATATATAGCAGATACCAGAATAGTTTTCTTATGGAGATATCATGAATACCATATACATTCCATGACAAAAGTACTATTCCCATAATGCCTTTAAAGCTTTCTTTGTTTAATGATAGTAATGCCTTCCTATCTCCCCACTGAATATAACCCTTCAAAAAATGGTAAAGTAATAAGGCATAGTTATTCATATACCAAATGCATGACATTTTCCCAATAGGGTCAACACTTTATTTTATTTCCATGTTTTTTAACAACTAAGTAGACCAGGTAAGTAATTTTATATGGCCTACTAATTATCCTGTTTTTAACATCAGCATATGTTCTAGATTCAGCTAAAAACTCTATGACAGCAGGCTTTTCACTTAGGATTCAACTATGCATTTCACTTTGCCTTTACTCTGATATCAATCCCTGATAGGGAAGGCAGCCTCTATCCTGCAGTCCAAATGTTTTCTTGACCTCATTCCATTCTATTACCTTTCCCTCTCTAGTTATTTGCCCCAATACCTTGGTTCCTTTGCTAGTTTTCTCCAGTAAATTCCAGCCCCCTCTTGCCTATTCTCAGTACCCCTACTTGTAGTCATCCCTATCAGCAAAATCTCCTTTCTCCATTCTCGTGCTGGCTTAGCTCTTAGAATACTTTCTGCTACTTCATGACTATAATATTCTTTATTATTGTTATTCTCCTTAGACGGCAGCGTATAAATCCCAGTCTCTCCTTGTTTGTTGAATTTCTCCACGCTTCATCATCATTTCTTTCTGCTTTGAATTATAACTTTCTGTTTGTGTTATATATATCAGGCTTAACTGTGTAGCTGTAAAATATCATTGAAATCAAGTAATTCTAAACCACTTTGACACTTCATCAGTTTCTTGATGCCATGCTTCAGCATGTGTTGGAGCATGTCATTCCCATGTTGTACCCCACAGAAGAGAGACAACACCATGTGACATTTTAACAATAAAGAAATGAAAAAATGAACAAGCACAGGAATCTGTCTAGTTCCAACCTCACCACCACGAGTGCTGAGGAAAAAAAACAAAAAACAGAGAAACTAGTGGTCTTAAAACTTCGTTGATGAGCTGAGTCACAATAATTTCCAAAAATTATGAAACACAGGTAGTGCTCTAAAGCAACAAGCCTTTATTTGTCACAGACAAGCGATCCTCAGTAACAAAAAATCAGAAATATTTTAACAATGTTAAACATATCAGCTTTTATATACTTAGAAGTAGGTGTGGAAAATATGCATATTGTTTAATTTTAAACCAGCATATTCATGGCAAACAATACAAATAGGGCCGTAAAAGTGCAGTTTAGAATAGCAAGCACCCACCCCCACACACTACTACTGAGTAGATCAAACTAAATCAACACTACCTATCTATTTGCAACCCACATTCCAAGATCAGGTATTAAGAAAATCATAACATATACATAAAAAGACTGACAACTAAAATTGCTTTCAGCTAACTAATGCAATAAAGCCTTCATCAGGTCTGTGAAAGAACTAAAATCAAGAAAAACATTTACGATAAAGCCTGTTTCCCTGATGTGCTGGGGGACATAGACTGTACTTCCCTGAAATAAGGGTCCATCTGGGCCATAGACTGCACCACACTGAAATAAGGGCTCCACCTGGTGAACTCTGAAGTAGGTACATAAACCCCAAAAGATATCACTCCATCAACTGCCAGGTGGTCTGTAATTCCTAGAGTATCATCAATAAAGTTTGTGCAGGCTATGGAGATAGTTATCACAACTCCCCAATATGGCACACCTATGATCTGTACCAATGGTTTGCAAGAAGTGACCTCCCACAGGGGCATCTTTTTGATGATGCCAGATATGCTGTGGAACCATGGCTAATGATACCCATAAGAAATTCACAAAATTAAGCAGGCAACGGCACAACTGTGCACAATTACAAACTAGCAACATTACTGAGTTTTTGTTTAGGTTACTGAAAGCATGCTTTCACTGCCTGGATTCATCCTGCTGCATGATGCTGCTGCATGTGAAAAAAATGGTGCCCTATTTAGGAAGCAGTTATAGCAGGGTAGGCACATGCAAGGTCAGCAAATGTTCTTCGTGTTTCACAGTTGCAGTCATTACATTTGGGTAATCTGCTGGCAGGTTGCCCTCAGTCGACCTGAATAACAAAGTCTTGGGTTCTGCATCGGTTGCTGTCTCCTCTTCCATGACATCAGGTCATCAGGGGTATAAAACATGCAGCCGACACCATTTTATTCAGTTTTTCTTGCCACACGGTGCCCGAAGCAGAAGCAGTTCGCAATTGCCAGTTGGCCGACTCCTGATATTTTCGTATTCGAGTTTCAGAACTGAAGTCTTCAAACTAAAGCTAAGTACCTCGTTGGGGAAACTTTTTCTTGCTCCTTACCGATGTCAGTAAAAGTTAATAATTGCATTACTTGTGGGAAGCAAATACCTCATAAGGATTTTCTTTTGTACTGTATTCCTTGCCTAGGCCCAGATCACAACGTGCCTTGCTGTCAGTTTTGTGCTAGATTTAATCAACGCACTATTAAGCATCAGTATATTTTTGCTTCTAAATATTTTGGTGCAAGATTTAATTATCCTGAAATGTCGTTGGTTAGCAATCCGACAACCGGAGTTCATAAAAAATGCAAAGAAAAAGACATACAGACCGTTGAAGTCCAAAAATGATGACGAAGCTTCTCCTAAGCGATTCACTGGTTGCTGGTTTGCCGGTACTCAGTGAGGCGCTTTCGCAGCCCCTGATACCTGCTACGTTTGAGTCGCAGGCCTCTACAAAGACCCATTTGGAGTCCTGTATGCTGCGAGATTCTCAGAGTATTGAACCTGTGGATGTCTCTCCCTTGGATGGGTCCAGAGCCACTGAGCAGGCACCAGCTTCTGAGGGTGTTTTCAGGCCTCAACATTTTTATATTAAACCAACGCCAGCAGCAAAAACAAGGTCAAAAACAACTTCTATGTCAAAAAAATAAATGATGCATGAGCCACGTGCTCAGGTCCCTATGCCTAAAAAACAGATGATCAAAATGGCTGAGGATTTAATTACCTTGATCAGGGATTCCCAACCCCCCCCGCTAAGAGGCCTAGGTAAGGCACTGATTATGAATCTTCAGATCAGGTTTCCATTTCTTCTGATTCCTCTTCTGATCAGGAATTTTCTATTCCACCCTATGAGGATTCTGATGCAGAGGAATCCATCCCATCTGTATCTCCTCCTGAGGATTACTCTTTTGGAGAGACTTTGTATACTTTAACAGAACATTTTCACTGGGAGAGTCAGGGCTTCTCTGAATCAAAAAAGAGGCTTAGGGATTTTCTTCTTCTTCCTCAGCATAGGCCTTTGGCAATACCTCCTGTATTAGACATTGTTTATGATGTGTTCTCGGAATCAAGCATGGCTCCTGATTCCCTGGCTCCGGCTCCTTGTAAGCCGGACTGCCCCTTTGCAGCATGATACTCTGTTTGGTAATAAGGCAGAAGAGGTTTTAAAGAAAATGGAAGACAAAGCTAAATCTATGCAAACTGTAAAAGATTTCTTGCAAGTGCAGCCACCCAGGTTCAGCAGGCACTGGCCTACTAAAAATTGGTCCTTTCCTGTGTCCAACAGAGACACTCAGGGCAAATCCAGGTGCTCAAAAGGCTCCAGATACCAATCACAGGGTTCTTACAGGTCAAAGCAATGGGGTGCCTCCACCTCCAAATCTGGAGGAAACAAAGCACAACCCTACAGTAAGCAGTCTCAGTGACTTTCCTCTACCATCACCAAGCACTTATCTTTTGGCAGCCCCCTTGGGGGGAAAACTAGCACTTCATGCTCAAAATTGGCAGTTAATTACCCAGGACAAGTGGTATTAAACATAGTATTCCAGGAGTACAGATTTCATTTCCATACTTTGCCAATTCCAAACGGATGGCCGGATCTGCCACAAAACCAGTGGGCAGAGGCCCAGAAACAAGTCATGTCCCTCATGGATATGGGGGCTATTCAACCAGTACCAGAAAAGGAAAAAGGACAAGGTTTTTATTCAAGACTTTTCCTGGTACCCAGAAAAGACAATTCATGGCATCCAGTTCTGGACTTATTGATTTTGAACACGTTTCTGGACATTCCAAAATTCAAAATGCTGACTTTAGAATAACTACTGCCTATGCTAGGCAGGAATGCTTGGTTAGTAACTTTAGACTTAAAAGAGGCATACCTGCATATCCCAATAAGGGAATCATGCAGAAGATACCTCCACTTCAAAGCAGGTTTTTTGCATTACCAGTTCTCTGCACTGCCCTTTGGCTTATCTACTGCACCCAGGGTCTTTATAAAGTGCCTGGCACCAGTAATTGCATTTTGCAGACAAAGAAGCATACAAATCTATCCTTACTTGGACGACTATCTCATTCATGCAGAGGACGAGGACACTCTTCTTCAACATCTGGCGTTTGTAAAAAGGCTTCTAGTCTGCCTAGAGTACATCATAAACGAAGAGAAGTCACAACTGGTACCCTCTCAAATAATTGCATTCCTGGGTGCAAGCTTGAATACAACTGCCCAGATGGCTTACCTCACGCCAGACAAACAAATTCAATTGATAACATACTTCAAGCAAGTGGCAACACAAACCCAGTTATCTGCAAGACAAATTCTGCAGGCTTTGGAGTTCATGGCAACCTGCATTCTACTAATTCCATATGTGAGACTGCATATGAGGAAAATTCAATGGTACCTTTATGGAGTCAACATTGTCACAGTCTGGAAACAATGATTCCTCTCATTCCCTGCCTACAACAGGAGTTTCTTTGGTGGGCAGAGACATGTCACCAAAACAAGGGAGTGTCATTCACTCTACCCCCTGCCACCCAAACCCTAACTGCAGACACATCAGACTATGCTTGGGGGGCCCACCTGGCAGGGAGATGCATTCAGGGCAAATGGAGCCCAAACCAAATGCATCTGCATATCAACCAGAAAGTGATGCTAGTTGTTCAGAATGCTCTGATAGCCTTCAAGGACTTACTTCATCCAGGACAACTACTGATAAAGACAGACAACACCACAGTTATGTGATACATAAACAAGCAGGGGGGGGGTACACATTCCTACCCCCTTTGCAGACTAGCCATGGCCTTGTGGAACACAGCCTTGACTTATCAAATACATCTTCAAGCTCAGTTCCTGCCAGGAAAGCAAAATACTCTGGCAGATGACCTAAGCAGAAATCTTATGGACCCACACGAATGGAAACTGGATCCACAAATCTTCAGCATGTTAACACAGAAATGGGGGAGCCCAGACATAGATCTATTTGCCTCTTCCCAAAATTATCAGCTGGACAAATTCTGCACAAGAACACATCACAAAAAAGCATGGAAAGTGTATGCCCTATCCTTCAACTAGAAAAACCTATCAGTCTATGCCTTTCCCCCTCTGCCTCTACTCTCCAAGGTCTTACTAAAAGTCAGACAGGAAAAACCAACAATGATCCTAATTGCTTTTTGACAGGCCTCACCAGCACTGGTACCCACTTCTAAGGAATATGTCTCACCTTCCTCCATGTTACTTGCCTCAAATACCTAATCTACTGTCTCAGCAGAACTATCAAATTCTGCACACTCAGCTCCAAACTCTGAATCTTGCAGCATGGCTAATCAACTAATTATTCAAACAACACCTCTCAGTAAATCTGTGATGGATGTCATTTTGGAAGCCAGAAGGCCTAGTACTAGAAAATCTTATGCTGATAAATGGAAGAGATTCTGTGCTTGGAACCAGCAAAGCCCAATATTCCTCAGATTTTACAATATTTGACTGATATGCTCAACAAGGGTCTATCTTTTTCTTCAATAAAAATCCATGCCTCTGCCATTTTGGCTCATTACAACACAGAGCCTCCCCTCTTTTCTCATCCTCTGCTTAAGCAGTATCTTAGATAGGCCAAAAATCTAAGGCCTCCCAGAAGATCACCAACTCCTGCATGGGACCCAAATTTTGTGCTGGAAAACCTCACCCTGCCTCCTTTTGAACCAGCAGCTACTGCGGATATAAAATTTCTATCTTGGAATTCAGATTTTCTCCTGGCAGTCACTTCAGCAAGAAGGGTTTCAGAACTACAGGCTCTCATGGCATTGGAGCCTTTTATTATATTTTACCTGGACAGGGTGCCCCACAGGACCAATCCTTCTTTTATGCCTAAGGTGGTATCCAGTGTGGCTCCTAACGAGACCATTCACCTGCCAAAATTTTACCCAAATCCGCAGAACAAGGGCAAGCGGATTCTGCATTCATTGGATATACACAGACAACTAAGATTCTACTTAAACAGGACCAAATCTCTAAGAAAGTCTGAGCAACTACTGGTAGCATTTGCTGCAGGGTCAGAGAGCAAGGCTATATCAAAGCAAACTATTCCTAAGTGGATAAGCCACTGCATTCATTTTTGCTATTTGCACCATGGTAAACCTGTGCCCAAGGGGATCAGATCACATTCCACCAGGGCTGCCTCTACTTCAGCAGCTTTTCTCAGAGGGGTCCCAACCAAATATATTCTAGAAGCTGCTACTTGGAGCTCTGCTCATACCTTTACAAAGCATTATCATTTACCTCTCTTCTCCAAATCCAGGGCAGGCTTTGTCACTGCAGTCTTGCAGGGCCTTATAGCCACTCCTAATGCTGTTTAGTTCCATCCTCCCATCCATAGCTTTGAAATTCTATCCAAATGTAATGACTGCAACAGTGAAACACGAAGAACATAGTACAGTTGTGTACACTTACCATAAATGTAGATGTTCGAGTGTATTCACTGTTGCAGACCGGGTTACCCACCCGCCATCCCCCTTTCTATAACTCTTCTTTCCTTCACTATACTTAAAAGCCTTTGTGGTGTATTTGTTTTTAGTTGAAGGTAAAGTTTATGTTTCTAAAAGTGCATTTATATATTTACTGTTTATTTATATATATTTTTTTGCTCCCCATTTGGGGGGCACCTGACATCTGGGTAAAGAAAAACTGAATAAAATGGCATTGGCTGCATGTTTTATACCCCTGACGACCTGGCATCATGGAAGAGGAGACAGCAACCGATGCAGGACCCTAGACTTTGTTATTCAGGCCGAGTGAGGGCAACTTGCCAGCAGATTACCCAAATGTAATTATTGCAACACTGAATACACTCGAACATCTACATTTATGTTAAGTGTACACAACTGTACTTTCCTGGCACAACAGGTGGTGGAAGGAAGCATGGGATGCTTATGCTAGATGGAGTCAGGCATAGTATGCTGTGGCACTAGCAAAGGGACAGTGACTTGCACACAGCTTCAGAGCATGGTATACAAGAGTTATGTAGATATACTATAGTGGAAATGGCACATGCAAGACCAGCACCAAGCTGTGTTACTCAAACATAGGTTGGCACACTGTGCATCAGACATAGCAAGCCAAGTAGCAATGTACAAAGGACACAACACAGTTATCATACTTTGCACAGATGGAGAAGAGGAGCACAGGAGTGCATGTCTTTCACAGGGGAGTTTGAGTGCTGTGGAGTATGAAAGTAAAAAGTGCTTTTCTGTGAAGTGGTAGCACTGGGGAGCCTTTAATGTTGAGAAGGGTCAGTGGAAGTATGTGATATTCTTGGGGGCTGTGGTGATATGAGAGTGGGTCTGCAGGGACACAGCCTCAGCACTAGTTGCAGCAATGGGGCTTAGTCTCCTTGACAGGTCCATGGCATGCATGGCAGAGGGTTTATCATCCTCCTATGAGAGCTGCATTGGCTGTATCATGACCCTGACCAAATGCTGATGTGTTGTACAACTTTGAGTGAGATCTTGCATGAAATGTGCCACTAAGACACTGGACATGAGCACATGGATGGAGTCTCCTGGGAGTATAACCCTCCACAACAGATGTTATGGAAGTGCCAGCACTGCAGGAGCTTGATTGGCTATGGCCACATTAGTTAACATCTGCGGATGTAGCAGATGACCAGCTCCATAGATGGGCCCTCACCTTTTGCAGGTGAACCACAGAAGAGATTGTGTGATGTACTGTATGATTCAGTCTGTCCAAGAAACACACAAGCAGGACATGCACCCACCCAGGATCACCATCACTATCTCTTTCATGGCTGTGATGGCACTAACCCATGTCTCCATGATGGCTCTGTACATATTTTGGTCACGGCGACTGACACATCATTCAGAGGATGGAGCTAACAACACCTCAGCTGAGCACCATTACCCACCACCTACCCTGCCCCCACCATCATGCGGACCTCTCTGCCCATGAGTGCTAGGGGCAGATTCTGCACTTTCTACTGGCATCAAGTACACTACACTGATCAACAGTATCCCCAATAACCTGTCTTCTGTGATGTGTGGGTAGCCTAGTTATCCATACACATAGAAACTGCATCCGTGGTCTGTGCTGGGGATGCAGTGGCCACATCCACTGTGTCTGATATACACACTCTGTACTCCCTGACTATGACAGCTCATTCCCACCATCATTATCAGAGGCTACACATCCTCCAACATCAGGTGAGGAGGCAGTTCCATAGTGCTAATACCTGATAAAGAATCCCCCTGAATACACCAAAGGATAAAATATCCAGAGTAAGAATGAAGCAGAACCACACCTGGAGCTGAGAGTTTTACCAATAGAAACATGATAGAAAGTATTAATTTTTGTGTATGCCTTGTGCAGACAGCTGTGGCTGTTGAATCCCAATGCACCTGTATGCCATGTCGGATAACTTTAATTAAGTTTTATACTAACTGAGGGGTACAGAAAACTTGCAGGTATTGATAGACAGAAATAGGTCAACATACCTCAGATATCTGCATTGGACTGTCTCTGGACCCTGCCCAGCTCTGCCGCAACATCCATCACCACACTGAGGGAATCTATAGAGGTGCCACTCCCTCTGAGAGAGACCACTTTGTTAAGCTGTATGACCCCTCCCCCACATGCTGTTCTCTGTTTCAATGCCAGGGGTTGTTCTTTTTGTTGTGCACTCTGTATCATATAAGTGGCCCTGTGGCAGATTATTTCATAACCACAATCATGCTCAATGATGGTATTAACATTGGCTACAGTTTATTCCCAGGCACAGTAATAGTAAGGCTGGTCAGCTGCATGCAGGCCAAAGAGCCATTGGCCATGGGGATGGAGGGCCTGGAATTATACCTCACTTACGTTTCATACCTTAATATGCCATTATAAACCATGATAATACAGTACCTATATTTTCTGAGTTTGCCATGTGTCACACAAATGAGGTACCCATCAATACCCATTGGTGCATGGTCAATGGGACAAGTAAGACTTGATTTGGATGCCAATTCTGTGCCATTTTTCCTGAGATTCTTTAAGGTGAGACATCGTGGCTGGAGAAAGAGAGGGCAGTATTCATTCTAGAGCTCAGATGTGATGTGAGGAGGAGTAAAACATATCTCCCTACATCCTCCATAAGGATCACAGCCAGAGGCTCATACAAGAAGACTATGAAGGGCCTCGGTTTGAGACTGAAGCTTGGAATACTTTAGCCCCCTGGCTTTCAGCCATACAGATACCATCGATGGAGGAACAGAATCATCATCATTTCAGTGACATGAGGTTCCACAATCCAGACCTCCTTGGCAGATCAGAAGATAAAGTTAAAGAACAGGCACCACGTGCGCACTATAAGTAAAACAAATGTTTGCTAAACATTTAAACTGTCACTGCATGCCATCCACAACTTTTACACACTGCTCTTTTTACATCTATGGCCAGTGAAGAAATGGAAGGAAATAGAAGACTGGAACACCTAAAAGAGCACCAGGGTGAGTGTACTTGCTTCAGAATCTCTTGTTTTTAATATTAAAAGCAGTTGGGATTATTCCCCAAACTGTTTATCTTTCATACACCAGTGCCATTCCTGTCATTATTGCCATAGCTAGAATGTAGCACTATGATCATTTAATGTTAATAGTGTGTTTGCGCATGCATCCTCTAGTATGCATATGTGGACAACTGCAGCAGGATGTTAAGACATTGCTCCCACATTCTGTGGATGCTATAGGTTCAAACTCTTCCCATTTGTGTTATGAAAAATATCTGAGGCTTATTTTTCTGTCTCCGTATGATAACCGCAGCATTAGTTGAGACAAATATGTATGATCATTATTATTGGTTGGGTGGACATGTCTGTCCATATACAGTAAAAGAGAAGTTTGTCTCTTTTGCATATAATTTGTGTGAAATGTTATGTCAGAGTGGCAAGTTTTCGTTATTATATGTACATTTTTCTCTGACATTATTACTGCATCATAGATTAAAGACACCAACTGGCTTGTCTAAATAGCTTTTCAAGTTAGTCTGCTATCTGTTACAATGCATGTGATGAAGGCTGTTGATTCAGGTCTTCCTCTCAGTTGTAAGTACTAGCAGCCTTGTTAAAATGAGAAGCACTGTTTGGTTCAACAAAGACATTATGTTAAATGTATCATACTCAGATGTTATGTGAGCTTCAGTTTTTCATTGTATTTGTACTCCTCTCTCCTCCCCCTTCATTGCTATCATTTCTATTGAACACATTTGCACTGTTTATTCTTTTGTATCTTGCCATTTAATTTGCTGTTATATGTAGCAGCAGAATGATCTGTACCCGACCCACTGCTAAGGTCTGTCTGCCCTTTAGGAGTGATAGCAGCAGCTCCTTCTCCACTACCAGAGGCACCCAGCACATCTGAATCCCAGCCTGCCACAGTCACCTCCACCCCTTCTATCCTGCCTGCATCATCTGCTTCAGATAGTTCTGTACCTGATGCCAGTACAGTGGTCACCCATCTGAAGCTGGCAGGTGCTGCACTGCAGATTATCAGCAGGAGGGTGGATACCAAATGGACAACCTCTTCTAGTGACTCATTGTGCTGCATCCCTGCCCAGAAATGTGTCACCACCAGAGACAGGGTCCGGTGGTGATGGTACCCTGAGTGGTGAGTAATCTCCCACTAGTTCTCTGCTGGCAGAGACTCCAGCTATGAATATCCCATCCTGTCCCCCCACCATAGAGTTTTCCTCCCTTTTGTGCCCATGCCTATTCTGTTGGCTGTTCAGTCTTCCCCTCTACATTGTTTTCCCTCAGTTTGTCTGATGTTTCCTTCACTGTGTTCTCCGTCCTTCATTATCTTAGAACACATCCTGTCAGTAGTGCCTCACTTCCACTGCTGCCTTACCTAAGCCTCCTGTGCTCCTCTTATGTCCCTTACTTACTACCTCATATTTCCTTCTCTTAATGTATGAAAAATGAGTGCCTTTTCCATAGTAAACAAAATGACCCCACCTCCATCCTGCTTATTCCTTACTTGTTCTCCTTCAATTCTACCTTCTTGTTTACTTCCTCTTCTCATTTTTTTTGTATACTCCCATTTTCAATGTTTAATTTGGTCAATTAATAGATAAACACACCTCCAACATATCCACAAATGGCTTCCAAATCACTTACTTTTTTGTGATTGCACTGTGAGAGTGGGCCACAAAGAATACCATAAGTGTTCACACAGCTGATGATTACTGGTACTTGTTGTTACATATCAATAATTAAGTAAGACCAATGTCATTTGCTATGTATACTGGAGTTGTTGTGCACACCTGTCTGCATGTACAACTTAGGATAAAGTTAACACCTTTACCGTGATTGCTTCCATAACTCAGCCTGTAAATGAACTGTAAGTGGAGAAGAGGATAGATGGTTCAAGTGCCCCCAGGGTTGACTGATTATTCAATATTTTCTTCTGTCATTCTGCATAGCTCAGCATGCAAATGAACTGCTTTATAAAGTCTAAGTGAAGAGGTTCACAGTTCAAGTTGCCTCTGGGTTGTATACAGACACATTATTTTTACAGTATGGTACTTGTTTTGTAATATTTGCATTATAGCACATGTACAGTGGAGGGATTATGCTGATGCCATAACTGCTTTTGGTCTGTATATTTTAGTACTTTTCTGTATGCTGTTCATCTTGTGTTTTTTTTTACCTGTTTTAATTCAGTTACTTGCAGCTGATACATGTGTACTTCATCCCATCTTCTCCATTGTCTTCCACATCCCTGATTGTATCACTACCTTCTTTTGCAGTCTTGTCTATGTTTCTGTGGCCCTACTACCTCCTCAACCCTCCCACCTTACTACCTTCCACAAGTATCTTCTTTCCAAACATGTATCCTTGGGTTAAAAATAGATCAGCACACAAAGTTTATGACCATGTATGGTGGACACAGACCTTCTTTGCTTTGCTGCAGCTGTGCCCATAAGTATACACAGAGCATCTTTGAAGTACATGCTTGATAGATGAGCTCTTAGGTTGTTTTAACGGTATTCTGATATTTCCTAACCTCCTCTGATACTGCAAAAGCTGTTGTAAGTTTGCAAAAGTTCTCCTGAGTTTGCCAAAATATTTCTAAGATTTGCAAAGTTTTTCTGTGTTTGTAGAAGTTTGTCAACTTATTTCCAAGGATTTATGATACTGCATGAGTTCTGCCTTTTGTTGTAAAGCATTTGTTACTGCACTTGAGCTCATAGTCAGTTTGTTTTACATTAAAAGGTTTTATTCTTCACTCTGGTGGGAGCAGAGGGCTGATTCAACCCATCTGAGTTGGGAACTGCTGGTGGAAACCTTATTGTGTCTTTACCTGATTGGCCTGAAGCCTTAACTGTGTAAAAGTCTTCCATCCTGCTGGTATAAAAGCCTTGCATTCATGCATAGTGCAAATGTGGTTACTTGGGCCTTGCATATTAGCAAACCTGTCCAGTTTAAAATCCTCTATAGGAAATGGTCTCCATAGTCTGCCATGGTTCATAGCTACTCTAAGAGCTGCCAGTTTATGCAGAAGGCAGCACCACTACAGGTCATCTTATAGTATACAACTAGACACTATTACTTAGACCTTAAAGTGACTCTACCTTACTCCTTCCCATTTACTAAGGATCTGCTATAATGGATAGGTGCTTCCCTTTCATCTCTGTTTCTGGCCTGTGAATATTGGGATCCTGAGGCAGAGTAGTAACTGCCTCATGTTCACTGACGACCATTACAGTTTAGAACAGACAAACACAGTATGTGTGTGAGATGTAGATACACAATGTCATTGGAGGCAGAGCTCTCAGATACACACATGAAAAAATACAAACCAGATTGTCAGCGTTACACCCAAAACACTCACTAACAACACTAAGGAACAAACACATAGAAACACATATGAAGAGGTATTCACATCTACCCAAACCTCCAAGACCTCCTAAACACACTACTCAGTGGCCCTGCACCTCACACAACACATAACTCTGAAAATTATATTACCCCAGCTTCCAAGCCCATAGGGCAACATACCACACACAGGCTAATATTCTAGTTATTGGGGATTCCATTGTAAGACATACTGATGCCTCCTAACCAGGCTAAACAACAAGAAGATCACAGTGAGCTGTCAATCTGGAGCCAGGATCCACCAGATCACACATGCACTTAGGTCTTTAAACCACAAGTGCAAGCATGACACAATCATAGTCCATGTGGGTGTAAATGACGGAAGACGTACCTCACTGGACTATAGGAAGACAGACATGACTGAGCTCTCTAAATATGTGTGCCAGGCAGGTATGAATCTAGACTTGGGTAGCACCCTACCTTCACCAATGATGATGCCACAATACTAGCAAAAATGATTGACTTTAACAATTGGCTTAGTTTCTGGTGTCAAGACAAGGCAATCCAAGATCTGTCAGCTTGGGGAGACATGATTGGCAAACCACAATGCTTTCCAGTGATGGTTTGCACTTGTCACCACTTGGCTTCCAGATATTGGCAAAAACTTCATCTGTTCCCATAGCGCCTTTTTTAGGATATGCCAAGTTGTTAAGCCCTCCAACAAAACAAAAAAAAAATCACTCATGACTATCTAAAAGTACTGATGCTTAATATTAGGAGTTTAAACTAAAAAAAAACTGCACTCCCTGGATCCATTCCTCACCCGGGAGAATGCAGACATATGTTCAGTAATGGAAACATGGTTTAGAACCATGGAAAGCACACTGGGTATCAATGGCTACAGTGCCTTTCATGCATTTTGACCCTCTCAGCTCAGGATAAAACAAAGGAAGGAGGTGTATCAGTGTTTATAAAGTACACTGCTAGACTGGTCCAACAACGTGACTCACTTGAGCTGCAACATGCCCAACTACCCACAGGTGCGACGCCCTCTTATCCTTGCTAGCTTCAGATCCTCTAACATGAGTCTAGAAAACCATACCTCCTACCTAAACCTACTAGAATATCTTAATGTTCAGCATAACACCATACTTATCGGTGGCTTCAACTAACCCTCCATAAACTGGGAGACTTATATGACCCACAATTTATTTGCTCACAGGTTTTAGGACTTTGTCAAAGCAAAGATTCTAGTTAGCAAATATCTTAGACCTAGTACTCACAAACATGGGGAGATGATGCTCCCTCCCATGCATTAACTCCTCTCTGTCAAGATCTGACCACAAAATGATCTCCTTTAGTATTAAAACTAACATAGAACCCCCATTAAACCTGTTAGGTACTTTGCTAAGGCCAATTACAGTAGCTGTCCAAGTCAAACCTATGATTACTGGCAAAAATAAACCACCCTGGTGGACCCTTATCAAAATAGGATATTCAACAAAAGGAAAAAAAATCCTCTCCAAAGCCACAAAGGAAGACAAAACAGTGCAAAAAGACACTCACCAGTCAACCAAACAAACAAATTAGACAGCTGGTCAAATCTGCCAAAGTAAACTATGAGGCAAAGATAAACTCTCAGGTGGAAGATAACCATAAGGCTTTTTTTAAATTATGTTTATAACCTCAGGGGAAATGCTCAGCAAGGTGCCGAGTTAGTCATGAATGGCAACATTTACACTCAGCCTGAAACTATAGAAACCAGCCCCTGGAACCATGTTGAGCTTTTATGCGAACTCACCCCCTGCAAGGACAGGATTAGCACATGAGCAAAGAAGAAGACAAGCCACAGCAATGGGGGGACTTTAATCTTCAGAAGTAGACTTAGTTGGCCATGTCTAGAGTGAGAATACAGAGTGAAAACTGGGGATCCCAACAAGGAAAAGAAAATCTTTGCCCTACTCCTTTGCAGTATGGAAATAAAATTACAGGTGAATGAGAAGGTGTTACATGGAATTTCATAGTCCTTGATGCATTTCCTAAAAATGAGCTAACAAGCGAGGTATGATACTATAGGAAGGTAAATTTCAGTTTGCTATGAAGCACAGGAAGAAACACTGTGGAGGTATACTAGGATAATAGAAGAAGAGTTGTTAGGATATAGTAATAGTAGAAAAATAATGTCAACGAAGGTATGTTTCAGAAGCACATGAAAAAGGCAATATAGAAGAATGAAAAATCATGATGGGGGGATGTCAGGGCCATAAACAAAAACAGCAAATCTCATGTGGCATATGTAGAAGGATATGGCTCAAAGAAATGGGCAAAAGAAATTATTTGCATATCCTGTGAAATATGCAAGGACATTGAGGGCATGGAAAAGTGTGGCTTACTAAATGCTTCACTTCATTTTTAGACTCACACAGGAAGGTAGGTTAAATGCTTCACTTCATTTTCAGAATCACAAATCATGCAGGAAAGGAAGGTAAGGTAGCTCTACACCTACTAAATGCTTCTCTTCATTTTCGGAATCATCCAGGAAGGTAGGGTAGCTCTAAACTTACTAAATGCTTCACTTCATTTTCAGAATCATACAGGAAGGTAGAAAAGCTCTAGACTTGGTAAATAGAACAAATGGGAAAATCTTCACTGAGGAAATAATAGATTCATAGATTCATAGATTAGTAAGGCAAACACCTTAACCATTAGGCCACCCTCCCACCTAAAATGCATTATTGAGATTCAAACGCTGCACTTTGTGTTTGCCAGGTAAACACCTTAACCATTATGCTATCCTCCCACCCTAATGGAGAAGCTTATAGGACCTCAGGGAAATAAAATATACGATTTAGTTGATTTACCTTTTTTGTGCTCAGAGAGTTGGCGGTTCTGCAAGATGAAGCATATGTCTGAATGTGTAGACTCTCCATAAAATCTGGAGTGATGTCTTAAAACTAATTATGTTTCCTTTGCAAACGTATAGCTACAGGAAAGAACAAATACCAGCCTGCCAAGCTCACTTCTGTACTAGGACAAATTATGTACACAAATTATACAGTACAAGATAGGATTTTAGACTTCTCGAGTGTTAATTATTTTGCAGATGAGTAACTACAGAGCTGCATATAGCAGAGCATTTATCAGTCTGATGTCATACTTCTCAATAGCTGGGTCACCAGTCTGATGTCATACTTCTCAATAGCTGGGTCACCAGTCTGAAGTCATACTTCTCAATAGCTGGGTCACCAGTCTGATGTCATACTTCTCAATATCTGGGTCACCAGTGAGGTGGGTCTAGAATTTTGCAAGATATTCAGCATTGAATTTCATTTAATGTTGGTGGGGGGATTAAAATATGAGGTGAGGTTCAAATGGTTATATGGATAGAAAACCTGCAACTAGAGAGAGGGAGCTTTGGAGAATGTCTTAGAAAATAACAGTTACTACTGGAGTGCCATTGGGTTTAGAATAAGAATCAATCCTGTTTAATATACATTTTAATATACGTTTTACATATTACAATACACTTGGACAGTAGGATTACCCTCATCCCTGAAACATTAATGATAGAATGGTCATGGGTGGAAGTGCCAGTCCCCAGTGAGACATGGGGTGATTTGTAGGGCTAGTAATTAAGTTTCAGGTAATGATTTAATGCAAAAAAGGAAGGTTCTGCACTTTAATGGAGGAATAATTAGAAGGCAAGCATACTCAAAGAGATGGCCTCCATGAAGAAACAGGAGTAAAAATCAAGTTTATTAATACAGCTACACTGAATCATACATTGAAGCAAAAAGACTGCCAGAAAACTAACATGATTCCTGGGTACACAGCTGGCAAGTAGGCCTGTAAGATGAAGGGGTTATCTTTCCTTTATAAAATATACTGGTCTGGCACTATTTGAAGGTGCACATGCAGTTTTGGCAGTAAAACAAGAGAAGCACTAATCTAAGAAAGAGTATGTGACATACACTCACCAAAATGAAGCAAGATGAATATATAACAAAGACAACGAGAGCTTGATATGTACAATCTGAAAGATAGATGAGTAAAGTGGAGCACTATACGAGATGCATAAGCTGCCTCGGTAAAAGGTAGGGATAGAGTCAAAAAGAGAGGCATTAAAGAAGAGAATGTAATTAACTCATTCACTCCAATGGAGCTCAGGAAGTTTGCACTGTAACTTCCAATGGGGGGGGGGGGGGGGCACCTAAACCTTTTGACAGAATCAAATTATGTCCTCACATTTCAAACAAAGGTTCATATCTCTGGAATCCATAGGGATTATGGAAGAAGTATAAATGGCAAACTCTTCAGCACAAACTATTTTTATAGTTATAGTATTCTTTAGATTCTATGTCTTAAACTGAATTTTATGTCACAGTAAACAGTAACTGTTACATTTGTAATATTTTGTAAACAACTTTTATCAGCAATCACTCAAGTTACACACATACTGTCAGCAGTATTTTATTCAGCTATCTGAGAGCTTTCATATCAGGCTAATGAGTTCTGTATATGTTACTTGGTTGTTGAGATATTAAGAAAAATGTGAAAATTATATCTATATAAATGAATATCATAAAAACAACAGTTAATATCTATTTACCTGCACTAGACAGATGTCAAATATTAATGCAGTTGAGTTTGCCATTATGTAAGCTTTAAGATGAAATATTTTAAAACCTTGTGCATAACATGGTTTTGGAATTATTGATGCAAATATGAACAACCAGTATTTGATGCCTAGAGGCGCCATTATGAGTTAACTGCAGATGCACCCGGAGGCGTCACTCGGATGTAATGAGTTGTTTTGCTTTGTCAGCTGGGGGCAATGAAACACACTTCTAGAAGCAATGGTAGGGCATAAACCAGTAGAGTCTTACACTTAGCTGGTGCTAGTGGAAGGTGGAGTGAGATAGGAAAAGGCAGATAAATAGAAGCTAAATGCACTATTGGGTTAGTTTTGAATGAACATAAACTGTCTTCTATCATCCCATCAACACATCACTGCAGAGCTGCAGCTAGCTCTTCTGGCATCCTGTGACAGCCCCTGATGTGCCAACCCTAGGCCAAATATGGAGGAAGCGCTTTGGCAACTGCAATATCTGCATTCAGAAACTGAATCTGAATGCTGGTACTGAAGATTGCTCTCCTGGCAACGTGCGCCCATGGCAGCTACCTCCTTCACACCACCCTAGCTAAGCCTCAGAATCACAGTGCCCAAAAGAGAATACTTTCTCCATTTACCCTTATTGAAGCAGTAACCAACAGTGTTGTCATGCATGACAGAAGGGGACTACAAGTATTTTGATGTAAATGATATAAATGTATAAGAATTTTAGATGGTTTAATTAATTGAAAAGTTCAGTATGCTTCTGAACAGGGAACAGAAAAAAGCTTATTTGCCACAAATGCATCCTCACAAAACTTTTAGAGACAGTATACACATTTTAAAATCTGAAGTAACATGCATATGGCACTGGCAAACTTAAGAAGATAAGCCTATGTTGTAATTCCTAGACCCACTATTGTGAGTCACTGAAATATGAAAAAGAAATCATGAACATAGTGGAGAACTGTGAATATTGAAAATTATTGCTCTCCTTTAAATTGTGTGGACATTCATCATATGGGCTTTGGCCAATTTTTTGGCCCACAAACTGGAGCTAGGGGAACGCGTGATCTGCCTATCCCCATGGATACCAAAGTATGTACAGTTGTCACTATATTTGCTGTAGGGACCTTTTCAGAAACAGACTGGGGACACTTTAAGTATCTCACAGGCTTTGACCTGTAGGATAGCAGCAGTTCTTCCAAATGTTTTGATGTGGATGAGCATATCTATCTTCCACAGACACCACAGGAGGGAGCTATAACCATGTATGCTTTTTACAATATGGCACTCTTTCCAAAGGAGGTCAATGCATTAGATTAGAATTATGTGGCTATTAGGGCCCTATCTGCCCACAAAGAGAAATGTACAATAACAGGAAATGCTACCATTCTATCAACTGCCCGGTAGTGTGTGATACATGTGGATGCATAGGCAATATCTCAGCCTTGCATGCTGGCAATGCCTATGACCCCCATATCTGGCACACAAGTTCACTAGACTGTCATTTATAACAATAGATGGATATAATATGGACACTTAGTAGATATGTGCAGCAGAAGTCATCAAACACCTGTGTAGATAAGGACATAAAAGTGAGAATGGTGTAATGCATAACAATCCTGTCTTCATGTGTCCCCCCTTATATTCTTCAGGTAATGCATGCTATGCATTCAAAGTCAGGTTTATGACATCATTGTGAGATCCACCAGGAGCTGTGGAGCAATGGTACAGCAATGCTGTGTCACAGACCCATACAGTCATTTTGTGAGTGTGATGCCTGCTTAATACCCAAGAGATGATTTTATGATGCTCTGCAAGGCTGTTTTTCCACAAAATTAAACTCTGTCACACCTAAATGACTTTTTAACATCTTGATTGCTCCCATTGTTAAGTTGACTAGAAATGACTTGATACTGGTTTTTGCAGATTCATCCATTTAAAATTAGGCCAATTATTACATTTATTACAACGCAGTGAACATGGTAAACGTTCTGCATTTTCTTATTATTCCAGATAGGTTCATAGGTTCATAGGTTGGTACTGGGCTATCTGCCCGAAGGCATATATTAGCCCAGCCACATTGTGCGGTATTCACCACCCCTTTAGTAGTTCCCTAGACCCTTGTACTAGCAGCTAGTACCTTTGGCCCCTATCTAGTAGTGCTGTTGATGTGATCCCCGGTATGAACTTTCTGTTACCCATCCACTCATCAAGGCTCCTCTTGAAGAGTGGTAGTGAGGGACTCTGTCTTATGTAGATTGGGACCCTGTTCCATAGTAAGGGAAGTCTCTGCGAAGGGAATCTATCCCTCCAGGATGTTATATTCATTGTTGTGTTGAGGTTTATATCCCTAGAGCGTGTAGCTCGAGTAGATTTGGTTTTGCTAAGATGGAGCATGTTCAACAATTCTGGGTTGGACATGGCTCTGTACGTTAGACAGAGATCGCCTCTGAGAAAGCGGTATGCAACAGAGAACAGTCTTAGCTTTTTCAATTGTACTGCATAGTGCAACTGTTTGAGGCCAGTAATCCTCTTGGTTAGGTACCTCTGTGGTCTCTCCAGCTGCTGGAGATGTCTAGCCAGGTACATTCCAATTGGTGCATTGTAATCAATAATGGGTCTGATGAGAGAAGAGTAGAGGGGCACCATTACATCCTTAGATCTTGATGCGAACCCTTTCGTGATCAGATGGGTAACATAGAAGGATTTTCTAACCATTTTGGCAACATGGATATCAAAGGAAAGCTGACTATCTACTTGGGTCCCTAGATCCCTTATTTCTTTTTCAGATTTCAGGGGATTACCTCCTATGTTGTAGTTTGCAGGTACTCTGTTTTTTCAAAGGGAATTACTACGCATTTTTTGCATTTAGCTTGAGACCATGGCTTTGACACCATGCATCAGTCTCATTTAGGCCCTTCTGGAGGATCTTCATGTCGGCCGGCGACTCTATTATAGCACCCAGTTTGCAGTCGTCCGCAAACTTAGTCAGCCACAGCCCTTCCGTGCTTGCCTGTATGTCTGAGAAGTATGTGCCAAACAGGAGGGGCCCCAGGACAGAGCTCTGAGGCACACCACTCATTACTGGTCTGGATTTGGACATAGATCCTGCTACTCTTACTTTATGGGATCTGTCTGAGAGCCAGTTTGCGATCCATCTTGTGACATAAGGGTTTATGCCCAGGCTGGTGAGCTTATCAATAATACCTGAATGGGGAATGGTGTCAAATGCTTTAGCAAGGTCAAGGTAAGCCATGTGTACCTCCTTTCCCTTATCTATAGCCTGAGTAACTGTCTCAAAGAAATCCACCAGGTTCAGGAGGCATGATCTGCCCTTGACGAAGCCGAACTGTGTGGGGTCCAGTGACTGGAGGTTCCCAATCTCTCCATTTATGAGTTCCATAATGATTTGCTCCATAGCCTTACAGATGAGACTGGTCAGGCTTATTGGTCGGTAGTTCCCAGGGTCAGTTGTGGCCCCACCCTTGTGTAGCGGGACCACCATTGCCGTGCGCCATTCTATGGACACATATCCTGTGGAGAGGCTGAGACTGAACAGGGTATTAAGATGCGGGGTTAATTCCTTTTGGAGCTCGTGTATGACACAGGCTGGGACACCATCTGGTCCCATGGAGGCAGTGTTTTTAGCTTTAGCTAGAGCCTTGTTAACCAATGTATCAGTAATAATTGGACTTACACAATCCCCTGGAATGGTAATAGGCCCTGTAGGTGGTGAGGGGGGGGGATTTGCACTGAACCTGTCAGCCAAGATGTTGGCAATGTCAGAAGGGTCAGTGTATTTTGTTCCATTTTGTACTAGCTCAGAACAGACCTGAGCTTTGCCATTTAGGTTTTTGACGTAGCCATAGAAGGCCTTATGGTTATCCTTGGCATCCTTGGCAACTTTCTTTTCAAAATTAGCTTTATTTGACTTGATGAGTGCCCTCAATTTCTTACTAATGCTGATCAGGGATGATTTTTCATCTTGAGATTTGGCCTTTTTTTGTATAAGTCTCCTCCTTTTATTGTAAAGTTTGCTTATGGCCGGGGTCCACCAGACTGGTTTCTTCTTACTTGAGGAAGGAGTCTTGGTTTTATTCCTCCGCCCTTTGTACTGCGATCCAGTAACTGAGGCCGGAAGGTATGATATGAATTGTAACCTGGCAGTGCTGGGGTGCTCTCTTGAGCCTTGAACCAGGTTTCCGTCACTGCACAAACATCGATTTTCTCCATGCTGAGGAGAGCCTCGAGTGTGTGCATTTTGAGGTTGAGACTTCTGGCACTGAGTAGCATTACCCTTAGTTTTTTGTTACCTGTGCTGGTTACTGTGGTTGGTTTGTCCTTTGAGCCTTGCCTAAAAAAGGCACTATGGGGGTGGCAAGAGCCTTGGCCAGTATTCGAAAACCTAGGGGTGACATGTGCAACCCATCTCTGGCAAAACAGCGAGGTTTGTCTATCATGTCATCCCAGGCAGACAGACACTGGATCCCCTTAGAATGACACCAGAGGCTTAGCCAATTGTTGAAATTGATCATTTTCTTTGTATTGTGGTATCATTCTAGGTGAAGGTAGTATGCTACTCAAGGACAGTGTCATACCAGCTTGGGCTACATGATCAGAGAGCTCCTCAATGTCTCTTTTCATGTAGTCCAGGGAGGTACATCTTAGATCATTCACACCAACATGTACAATGACAGCATCATACTTGTACTTGTTCTGGAGTGGCCTAAGTGCCTGTGTTATGTGGTGGATCCGAGCACCCAATAGGCAGCTGACAGTAACCTTCTCCTTGTTCAGCCTGGTGAGTGGAACATCCGTGTGCCTTACTATAGAGTCTCCTATTACTAGCATGTTAGGTATGGTGTTTTGCCTTAAGGGCTGTTGTGAGGCACACTGCTGATGTGAATTATGTGTTTTCTGGCTTGTATTTGGGGGTACAGGTTGCTTGCTTGTCTGCTTTGGAGGGTACTGTTTCTTTTTCAGATTGGTACCTAGTGCCTCCGAATATGTTTTTGTGTATTTATGCGTATGTTTTGCCGGTGCTTGTTTTGCAGATTCATGTGTGACAGGTGGTGTGATGCAAGTGTGTCCCTTATCCTCTTGATTGTCTGTTACAGTCATGGGTTGAGAGCGCTTAGCCTCCAGTTTAGCTGTGTATTTGCATCTCTCATAAGTGTTTGTGTTTAGAGGTAAGAGGAGAGGGTTGTCTGTATACATGAGGCAGTTGTGACATTGCCTCAGTATGCCCAATTCCACCAGATGAACTGGAGAGTACACCTGAAGCTGACCTCTGGACATGCTTTGAAGCGTAAACTGAACTTAAGTCCTGCGGACGATCGAGGGTCTTATGCTATATTATAATAGTGCTGTCTAGGAAATTTGGAGAATAATAGTGCTGTCTAGGAGATTAGGACAAGTGCTGATTTCTGTTTTGCAAGTGCTGCAATAAGAGCAGCTGATCTGAAGCACTTGAGTTGAGGCTTGCCTAGTTCTATAGGTTTTTATAGGTTTATAGATTAGTACTAAGCTAACTGCCCTTGTGAGTCATTTTAAGCCTAGCCAATTATCCCTTGGGAGACTCAAACCCTGCACCTTGTGTTCGTAAGACATACACTTTAACCATTAGGCCACCATCCCAACCCCAAAGGGAAAATTTACAACGCAGACTTTGTGGGAGCTGTTTTTATCTATGCAAGTGAGAAAAGTAAGTACAAAAACTGTTTTCCTCTAGTGGTAATGAGGAAGATAGAGTGCTATAGTAATTAGTAGCTTATGTAGTGCTTACAAGTTCTGAACAAGTGCTGAGCATGAACAAGCAAATTTAAATGCTAAAACTAAGAATCTGTATCTGCACTAGATGAGTTACAGGACAGAAACAAGTGCAAATGCAGGCTTTCAAATCAGAAAATTGAGAGAGATGGAAGAGATTGTCCAAATGGCCAATAACTACAAATTCTGGGCCAGAACCACTGCTTATGTGGTAGACAGGTTACCTAGTGCTTACCACTCCCACTGATAAGCTAGAAGGCTTCCCTCCAACACAGAAAGGCTTGGGGGACTCAGAAGCTTACATACAGTCCTGAATACAGCAAATCTGTATCTGGAACACTAGTTACAGGAAAGTTAGGAAACAGGCTTACAGTTTTTTTTTTATACAGAAAAGTAGCAAAAACAGTAGTAAAAAAACAATTCACATGCAGTGCAAGTTAGCACACTTGAGTATGCAGCAATATTAGACCAAACACAGTTTAAAAAATGCAATTAAATTAAAAAGGACTAAAAGCAAGTGCAGAAAGTGTTTAATAGGTAGCATGTGGGAAAGAGATGGGACTGGGGGAGTGTCCCAGATCAAATCTACAGTGGGGTGGGCAACTGCAAAAGCCAACAAATTTAAACTACAAACCAAAAAAGGGAGAGTGGGTGGGACAAAACAGTTTCAACAGAGATCTAAGCAAAACCTAACAGTACAAACTTTAAAACCAAAAAAAATTCTCAGCTCTGTATATTTGCCGATCAGTCTCTAAGAACAGTGAGACAACAGTTTCAACACAGATCTAAGCAACTATTAAACTCTATAACCAAAAACAATATATACTCAGCTCTGTATAATTGCAGATAATATGTTTCACTTCCTCTTCATAACATGTAAGGCCCAGAAGTGTGCACTCTAGAAGCAGCATTGCTTAATTTGAGAACACCCTCACAAGCTTCCATTGTCTGGATAAGTCTGGGGAGGCTTTGCAGTTTGACCCAACCACCATGTGCAGAACTTTCACTACATGCTGCATAATGCACAGTATTATTCTGTATCAGTCCAGTCCACCAACACCACCATCACCATCTGCGCTGCCAGTGGGACCTGTCACTAATAATGCACCTCCCTTCCATGGAGCACCTCCAATCACCAGCAGTGAGGATAGTAATAACAGCCAGCCAAATTAATCAGCACAGTACCACTAAAACAGGCAAATGCAGGGTACATGGCAGCACAGGTGAGGTCACAGAATTTAATCTACAAATATGGGCCTTGATGAGTGTTATGTGACAGTACAAGTTTAGGAAGATAAATCTTGGTGCATGCAGTGTAAATGATAGTCAGTGCTGTTAAGGGCATGGTTGACTCACAGCCGGATCCAGCACTAGGCAACCTAGGCAGTTCCCTAAGGCCTGCTGGCTAGGGGGGGGCTCCCACAACATTTAATTAAACCATTAAAAAATACATTTCTTCTTTAAGGACACACACTGCATCTGTGCATTTGTCTTTAGTACAATGCATGATGTATTCACAGTGGATTTAAACACTGGAACTTCCTGCTGCTTTCATATGGGATAGAGCATACAGAAATTGCTGGAGCTGCTACAGAATTTACTGCTATGAGCTAAAGCTGTTACATCTATAGGTGTGGATTTAACCAGAAAGAACTTAGAAAGATGAGACAAGTTGTGGGTGTGTGTAAACTGCCCTAGTTAAGGATGGCAGGTTAGTTAATTAACTTGCTCAGGTTCAAACCCTATACCTTGACTATAGAATGCAAGAGCTGGAATCTTCTACACCAACTACCAGACTGTTAATTTAGTTAGGGGTGCATTTTTCAAAGTTTCAGTGCATTTTCAAGGAATTGTCAGCTTTAAGGAAAGATAAGTTTACTTTTGTTCATGCGAAGTACGTTTTCAATGTGCAAGTGTTTTATTTAGCAAATAAATATCAGTGTTTGTGCTATACAATTCGAAAGCAGTGTTAGTGGCCCATCAGGTAGTATGGTTGGCTTTAGTGGGGAAGATGTGGGTTCTACTCCCCCACCATATAGATTGATTGGTTCACTTTAAGTGGGTTTGGGAATGCTGCACTCCTGAGTGTGTCCTCCTTTAGATGAGATGCCTAGTAACTGTGAATCTGTTGTCAGTTTGCCAGCCATTCCCTTTTGCTGTATCACCAGCTTACCAATGTTTTTTTTTTAATGTAACATAGGCAATGTATGCTTCAAGGGAGGCAGGTACTGAATTTATAGATGTAACACTGAAATGTGAGGTTGTTTGCGAGCAGCAACCTCTTCATTAGTTACAAATCTCTTTAATGTGAAATTTAATGAAATGTGAAATTTAATGTGAAATTATTCAGACGACTTTTACTTCTGCAGAGATTGTGCATATTGACTGATATTGATTCGCAATGACAGAATTCTGAGTCGACTTTTATGGTTGAAATGTTCTGAAATTGATACTTTTGTCATTATTGGTTCATACGTTTTGTTTCATTGCTTACTGGAAAAATGTTCAAAACTACAAATTTAAAGCACACTCTAACAAGTGTTGCTGTATTATACAAGGAACATAATTTAATACAATCAGGAGGTGAATCAAAGAACACATGCATGTGTGCATGGTCCTAAAAATGTGTGCAAGGGGCCTATGGTTGAAAACAGCCCAAATATAAATTTAATCTGCCGATGACCAGAAGCATTGTCTTTGAATGTGGGTTTCAATGCAGTTTCAATGAAAGTGAGTTTCAAGAGCAGAGAATTGTACTGTTGTTATGCCAAGTCAGATTTCATTGTGAGACTGATTTGTTTTGTTTAAAAAATGGCTAACTATTTGTGCTATAAAAATTGAAATAAACATTTTAAATTTAAATCTAAATATCTGTAATCATTGTAGAAGTAAAGAAGAAAATAGTCTGCACACTGACAGGTTGAATGATGTTTATGGTAACTGGGGAAAAATAGCCAAGTAATGGGACACTGGAATGCCTGGGGGGAGTAGCCATTACCCTGCTTAGGGCCCCATTTGACAATGATCTGGCTTTGAGTTGACTACCACTGTGCATCAGACATTCCTCCACACATACAAAAATCGACATTTGACAAAGTTACAGCCATCATCACTGGCACAGTTCCCATTAGGCAGAGACACACAGTGCTAGGCATACCAACAGGAGGGCTGAGCTGTTGCTGCTGTTGTGAAACATGGTATATCAAACCACATGTTCTGTAAATTGACATGAAGAAGCACTCCGATAATGTGATGTGTGGCATAATTTTATTCCTGTCCTTGTCTGCACTGGGCTTGTATTTATCAAAATGCTTTTGGACCTCTCCAGTTGTGTGTAACTGCCCTAGTTAAGGATTTAGATGGCAGGTTTTAGTTAATCGGGTTCAAACCCCCTATACCTATGACTATAGAAGAGCTGAGCTGGAATCTTCTACACCAACTACCAGACTGTTAATTTAGTTAGGGGTGCATTTTTCAATATAGGCAGAGGTTTTTTTTTCTCCATAGGCAACTACAGGTTTTGTTTCTTTTGTTTTCTCCTCTCCATAGGTAGGTAGATATTTTTTTCTTATTTCTCACCATAGGTAAGTTGAGGTTTGTTTTAGCCTATCAATGGTTGTGCAGAATCCTTTTACCTCTTGTTATTGTTACAACACTGGGTCTGCTACTACTGTGTGTTTGCATGTGCGTGTGTGTGTGTGTGTGTGTGTGTGTGTGTGTGTGTGTGTGTGTGTGTGTGTGTGTGTGTGTGTGTGAGTATGGAGGAATGTAGGACTTAGAGTGTACAGCCATCCATTCTCTGTTATACATGATGTCCCCTGATAGTTATGGTGGTAGACTACAGTGGGAGCAGGAATCAGTGGTAGGGTGAGAGTGTGAGTTTAACTTCCTATGGTGCCATGACCTACATGGTGCTACTGTGATCCTTGACAGTTTCATACTAAGGGACCAAGACTGTGAGGGCCTTCCTCAAGATGCAGAATTCCAACAATGTCCAACAAGCTGACTTGTAGAAATTTGCACAAATAGAGATGCTGGAGCTTACTGGACAACCCATGCTGAACATCCAATACAACTTCCACACATCCATACTCAACCTCTGCCTCTCACAAGGGTTTCTGCCATGTGTGTCTGGTGACAACTCACATGTGTGTGTGGGTAGAAGTTGTCATGGATGCTGTGAGTGTGCAGCCATGCTCCTCGTGGCATTGTCCGCAGCCTCCCTTATTTCCATGTATTGCTGAGAGTGCTGTGAGATTTCCTCATGTCATTTTTGCAGTAGTCTCACCATTTCTATCTCACTTTTAGTAGCATTAGTTTGCGTCTGGACAATTTCCTGACATATTCATTGCTTTGTTTGTAATACCTGTTGTAACCCAGGTGGCTATACACTTTGCCAGCCACTCATGGCCTCTGTCTTCTTCCTGCTCTGTGGCATATTGTCCCTAGGAGTAACATAGTGGCTGTTGCTAGGTGTGGGACTGTCCCATAACACTTCAACACAGCCCAAACACCTCCCTGTATTAGTGTACCAAGTCGTACTACAGTCTGTCACCATCAAACTCCCACTTGTTTCTCACCAGGGCAGTAAGCCAAGGTCCATCCAAGATCATGGTCTTTCTGAGTGCACATGTCTCATTCTTCTATAATTCACATCGTATCACATCCACTTTTGGCGCCTTTGTGGAAAAGGCATAATGTTCACCCTATTAAAATGTGTTGACACCCTTCATCTTACTGGGGCTCCTGTCATCCAAAAATTCTTTATATATTGAATAATCGATAACCCAATTTTCCCATGTCCACACCTTTGACAACCCTCCTCTTTTTCTGAAGAGGTTACCTTTCACTCATGTCCTTATTATTTTCCTGTCTTCTCTATTCAGAAAAGACAATATATCCACATACCCGTAACATTTGCTGCTAAACTTTCTCACTCAAATGAAACCCTAGAAGTTAATCTGGTGTGACTGTAGCATAGTGTGATGACTCCTGTACTATTCCGTCAGTCTCACCCCCACTTTGTGACTGCATGTCCTCCCCTTGTATGACAGTCTTTTGCCTTTCCATGCTCCCTTTGAGTTGCACTAGCAATGACCCCATCTGGTCCACAATTACCACACCTGATGTTGGCACCTTCCCTCCTATACCTGGCTCACTACTCAAACTTGATAGCCCTAGGAATCCTACCCCCCACTGACTCCCTGTCACCCCAAAAATTCTCATTACTTCATGCCTTAGTGAGCCAGCTTGTCTTGTGAACAGATAACTATCAGTCTGAGACTCAACTACAGCCATCTCCTCATCTCTAAAAAAGCATTGACTCTGTAACCATTGTAAAACTATCTGATAATTATTTAAAATGCACTTAACTTCCTCCTTGTCTGATATCTTTCACATCTTTCCATGCTTTTTCTTGTGTTTATACTTCCTTGCATGTTTGCTACTCTTGTTGCTTTCCTTAGTGTCCTGAACACCCTTGCTTGACCCAGCTTGCATGTCAGGGCGTTGATTACTCCTTGGCTGGACGTTATCCCATGGATGAACCTGCTGTCACCCTGACCTGATTGTCTGCCAAAACAAAACCTCCCATCACTCTCCCCCTTCAATGCTATGCATAGCTTGTACCTGTATTTGTATGTGTTCCATCTCTGGGAAATAGACACAAGAGGAACAGTCTGTTTATTAAACCTGTATCTCCTTCCATCTATGCTTTTCTTATCCTGTGTATATTGTACAATGCTGACAATTACACATGCCCTCCAACTCCCTATAAACCTCCCTATAAAAGTAACTCTGTGTGTTCTTATAACTAACATTATTAACCTGCAAAAAGAGTATATATATGTATTGGTATATTAAATTATTGCATACTTTTAATATAGGTAGATAGAAAGATAATTTTATATTAAAGCAATGCATTCTCCCCTTAATGAGCAGACCTAAGGCTCAAACAATGTACCTTTTACACTCCAGGCCAAAAACAACACTGAGCTAAATAAAACCTTTCTCACTGCTGAGCTAGTAATGTTTACTCTGTCGACCCAAAGCAGCTTTAATCTAAGATCCCTTCCCCTTTTCATGTTTTTCTTTACTATTATGTCTAAATACTACTCCCGTTTATTACATAAAACAGTAACCCACACTGCAGTCCAGAGACAGAAATGTTGAGCTAACTAATAACTTAGGCTTACTTTCTAACAGAAACCTTCATCTGAAATCCATCCCACTTTCATTTTTATTTTTTTAATTTGATCTTGCCTGCATGCAGTCGTACGCTGGTACACTCTTCCAAGCCCATGGCCTGGCCAAGGGCTCTACCCCCACCTCCAGACCCAGGTAATCACTTGCAAAAATAGTTTAAATTATTTTTGTAAATTAATACCAGAACTCCAGGACCTGCTTACTTGCATCTGTAACTTTTATTATCAAGTAAAATATTTAAAATATTTAAACCAGTGGCCTGATGTGGGAAAGGAACCCACACGCAATGTTGCAGAGTAACAAGCCTACAGAATGAACCTGCATCTCCTGCAAAAATTTTAATGTTGAAGCCTTAATCCTACTTGACCACACCAACTGCTGACCTTTGACTGCTTAGAAAACCTACTTGCCTATCTTATGCATCACATAGTTCTCTGCCTTATCCTTAAATCACTGCACAAAACCCAATGCTAGAACCACAAACCAATAACTTAGGTCTTACCTCTAGTTGCATGACCATCCATGCTGCAGCTTATAGGTAGAACATCTGCCAAAGAAATGAGATGAAAAGACTGGACCCCCACTGGCATCAGTCTTTTATTATCTCTCTCCAGCCAGCCATCCCCTTTCTGACCCTCCTGACCTATCCTGTCCCTACCTGCTCCGGGTCCCAGCCTTTAATACCTGGAGTACAACATGAACCCACCTCAGACAAATGGTTGCTCGCTGTGACATGCTAGCAAGATGTTGTAGATTCAAGCCACGCACTGTACAGTATCCCTGTGTATTTATATTACCATGTGCCCAGGACATATTAATGTTGTTTGGAGCATATAATATGTTGTATGTGTGATTCCCACCCTATCAGTTTCACCTCCTTCAAAGTGCCACCATTGTGACTCAAGATTTAACAGCATAATGACTTCTCTGACAGCCCATGGTAGAGTGCTCACCCAGTGAGGCTAGCAGTCTAAAATATTCATTCACTTGTCTGTCCAAGAATAGCAGGAATACGTGGCTATAGCCCAGAATTCAAGTTTTAAGAAGGCAGATATATGAACAGACCTGACTAATGAATGCAGTATGGCTACATGTGCTGAGTCATGCAGCATCTCTACTTGTACTGTTATTATTACACTTCTAAGCTAATAGGATTCCTGCCTTTTCATATTATTGCAATTCTTATTTCACCCTTTTAGTATGTAACTATGTAGATAGACTATTTTATTATTACTTTTTCATACTGAGAAGCTGTTGATGTATGTTGTATTGCATTCATATTTACATTTTTTAATCTTTTGTATTTTTTTCTTTTTTACAGAATCATTTTTTTTCAGCGCTGCACTGAGGTCCCTGTCTTTTTTGGGCATTTTCCTCTGCATGCATATGCGCACAATAGGGTACACATGCTCTATTAGATGCTTTATACTATGTTCATTGGTAACTATTTGAATAGTTGGGACATAGAACCCCAAGTCCTGTAATGTGAAGACTGAATGGCCAAAAATCCATACTTATATATATACTAAGTCTGAGATTGCCATTTCTCAGAATATTCCCTTTTTCTAAGATGGCGATCTTGGAATTGGTATACATAAGTTTAGTGAGTGTAGGGGGCTTGCCCCCCACATTAGGGGGAGCAAGGGGACTTGTTCCCCTACAAAATAGATTAATTGAGAAGAGTGATGTTCGATATTTGTTATTCTGCATTTTTGGTCTTTTTTTTGCAGTGTGCCAGGACTCAAGTCACAATATTTCAATAAGGATCCATGCCAACTTTCTCTGTCACTGTTGCTCATTGTAGAAATTTGGGGGTCATATTCACACACCTGAACATGCACTCTATGGTATAGCCATTGCTGCCCAGAAAGCTAAATGGCAGCTACAGAGGATTTGACAGATGGACTGCTGTTGGGTGGCCCACAGTTGTATGTCATGTGTCGTCATAGTTACACACAACCTTATGTCATGTGTGCAGTTATTTACCAATCCAAGGTGTTTTGTCTTGGCTGCTTATGTCACTCATTTTTACGCCGTGTAGTTGACCTGACATGTATACGCCAGGTGTGCCAGAGACATATACCCACCCTATTAGCATACCATACTTTTATTAGATGTGGAAAATGCATCTGCCTGGCTAAGAATGTCCTTTCTTTTCCAGTATAGGATAAGACTGACATGAACTGGTGTATGGCCCACAGGAAGATGGTGCATAGGGCTCCCTAGCCTGGTTTATTTCTGCCTTTTCATTCTTTTGTTTTAATTTCATATTTTTCTCTTTTACCATATAATCAGTGTTTGCTTCTTCCTCTTTTAAGGGCAGCTCTACAGAAAACCAGCACTGTTGTGGCACACAATAGAGCTCCTCTTGGTAATTGTCCTGGGGCTTCCTCATTTTTGAAAAGCAGAAACGCCTCTCTAATAGGTAGCTCAGGATGTGGGACACTGTCTGAGCAGGAACAACTGCATGCAGACTTCAATGCTGTGTTGGAAAGTGCAATGGAAAGACAGTGAATCTTGTGACAACACCTCCTGTAGAGGATACAAGACTCACTGAACTGGTAGGCGCCATGTACCAAATCACAAAAGACTTCTGTGACTGCCCCCAACACTTATAGGGATAGGTCCACTACTTAGCTTTTGGCCTGGTTTGAACATGCCCTTGTTCCTGTGTGCACCTCATATGCCCTATTACCGATTCATTGCATTACACTGACTCCTTGTGCATTATCCCAGATATTTCCTCATCACCAGTTGTACATCCTCTGTCTTTCTTTATGAACCTTTCTTATTGTATGCTCATCTATCACTCTCTGTTGGTCCCCTTCCTTCTTTCTTAATTGAGATTGATACCCTTGGTTTTCCATATCCTTCCACCTCCTCCTAGTATATGTTATGGAAAAAAGTTTTTTTTCTGCACATACACACAAATAAATATATAACCTTCTTTGCCAGCCCTCCTGCTCATCCCTGGATGTTATCCTTTTGTGATCTTCTTGTCTTTTCTTTTCTGTTTTTCCTTCTCTCCTATCAACCCTTTTCCACCCATATAAAGTAAATGAACTGGTGGCCATCACTGTACACATTAATTTTAAGGATTTTAGTACAGTGGGTCTATTTAAATACTAGTACTACTATGCAAAAGTACATATGACATCTCATCAGAGCCATAACTGGTTCATTTGGTGGCCAGTGCCACTCTCAGATTTAGAGCACCTCAACAATAAGTTGAGGAGCCAAAAAACAAAGGCTCAGTCTCTTATCTGGAGACCTATGTCCTCATGCTCTGTCACTCTCTTTTTCTACAGTGAAGCTATCCTAAAGCCCTATGTCATTCACTTGTGGCATTACAATCTGCATGACAGCCAAAAAAGTATCTTCTCCAATCTTGCACTCCTTCATTCTCTAAGGAGGTGCACCACATCCTGATGGTCTCATGCTCTACTGTCCCATGGAGAGCATGTGAAGAGCAACAATTAAAAAAAAATAAAATAAATAAATAAAAACAAAATAATAAAAAAAATGTATCTGCAGATTGTGTAATCCTAACACCTTGAGCCTGGAGTGACTGCCCCCTTCGCCTCACCCTAGCTATGCTTCTGCATTTCACCAGTCAAGTCTTGTGATATCTCTACAGGGTCATGCTTCACTTCCTAATTAGTACATTTACAATGTTATGGTAGGCTTGCACCTGTATGCACATCCTTCTTGGATGTTCAGGAATTTTCTTGCATACTTTCTTGGCTCTGCATAATTCATTTGGGGGATTGTCATAAGCTGCACATATGCTAAAATCAGCACCACTTGGTTCACACATGCCACATTTACATATCTAAGTAGCATTGCTATTCATCACCTTCCTTGCACACTTATGCAGTCTGTAAGTATGAATACTGCCCAAAGTTCTTTACAAAGTGGAAAAACAGATCAGGTGTGAGCTACTTTTATCATTAATCTGTTATTATCAGTCTATCTACCTATCTGATAAACAAAATGGCAGATAGTATTAAGTTTTAAATCTTAACAGCATTTTGCACAGTATGTTACTTCAAGGTCTATTAAAGATGTAATAACAATGAAGTGTTGGTTCTAAGTGCTGTTGCATGATTTGAAATCTTTAGTGTTTCTGAGGAGATTGCTCAGAATTCTTTGTCTTCAGTGTTAAAAAAGCACTGCTTTCAACACACTAACAGGAGCCAAAGTTAAAAGTAGCATTTTAAAGGGGCACTGCAGATGTATGTTGAACATACCTCTCAACCTCTTAGAGTATTAAATCTGGACAAAGCCATAAATAATGGAGGGACAAAGGCCCAAAAATATGAATAATTTTTAAATTAAAGTTGATAGAATAACAAGTTTTGCATTAACACGAATTTTC
Organism: Protopterus annectens; assembly: GCF_019279795.1. NCBI lineage: Eukaryota > Metazoa > Chordata > Ceratodontiformes > Protopteridae > Protopterus > Protopterus annectens. The sequence continues at coordinate 144,407,264 of NC_056730.1, forward strand.
TGAAGCATATGAAGTCTAAAATACAAATGTCCATCATTATTTTCTGACTTCAGTCTTCAATGATTTGCCCATGATTTGCTAGAAAACCACAATTTTGTGAAAACCGTACCAAAACTATGAGGCAAAAATCTGGACATTCTGCGAAAATCTGTACAGTTGAGAGGTATGCAGTTGAATTCATGTGATTCATAGAGATGGAAGTCACCAAGCAACTTTTTTAAATTAAACCTATTCAAATTAAAAAAGTAGCACATAGCTGTAAACTTAAAACAGTATCATTTACATTGACAGTCTACCGAAGACAGACAGCATCTAAGTTCCTCCCTAATGAAATTCACGTTTAACTTGCACAACTGGATGTGGAGCTGAAAATTCACCCCTGCTTTAGCACCTATGTCTCTGATGGGCACAGGCAGCCTGTAAATGGCTCATTTCCCAAGCCCCTGCTTGTAAATGCTTCATCATCTCCCAACTGCTTGCTTACACTACAAAGGGTACCAGAACTTGTCAGAAATATTTGATGCATGACTAGGCTTAAAAAGGTCCCAATGGTCATTAGCCTAGTAAACACTTATGAACCTATGAATTTATGCAAGGCAGGTGGTAGGCGGTAACACTAAGCCACTAGAGTAAAAGTCGCAATTGTGGCCACATGTCTGAAACAGTATGATACTCTCTGTTTGTTTTGAGGATATGTAGGAGATCCATCAGGGTGGGGTCTGACAATGCCTTGTATGCCAAACATAGCACTCCGTCTACACCCTGTAGGAGACAGAGTACAGGGAAAGACCTTGATGCTGTCTGCAGATGACATGTTACTTATACCCTGCATTCTTTTAGTGAGGAACCTCTGTGGATATTTCAATTGTTGGATGTGCCTTGTTAGGTAAATACCAAAGGGGTATGTTACTCAATGATAGTTCTGATGAATGCTGAACACAGTAGAACAATGACTTCCTTGGACCTAGATGCTATGCATTTGTTTATAAGTTGCACAACACAGAATGCTTTCCTCATTACTGTAGATATGTGATAGTCAGGGACTAGATTACTGTTTATTTGTGCCCCCAAATCCCTGACTGCTAGGTTGAGTCTTAGGGGTGTGTTGTCAGTATGACAGTTACCAGGGGTGGATGACTTCCCAAAGGGTACTATTATGCATTTCTTGGAATTTAGTTTTAGTCCATGGTTCTGATCCCAGTTATTTGCCTGTGTCAACCCTTCCTGGAGAACATTTGTGCTGGTGGATGATTCTATGATTACTCCTAATTTGCAATCATCTGCAAATGTAGTCAGCCAGAGGCCATTGACACTGGCTTTGACTTCAGAGAAGTAAATACCAAAAATGAGAGGGTCCAGGACTGATCCCTGTGGGACTCTGCTTGAGACTAGCCTCTTTGTAGAGATGGACTCCCCAGTTCTAACTTCCTGGGTTCTGTCTGTGAGCCAGCTGACTATTCACTGGGTGACATAAGGGTTTATACCTAATCTCTTGTCAACAATGCCTGAGAGGGGTATTGTGTCAAATGCTTTGGCCAGGTCAAGGTAGGCAGTGTGAACCATTTTGCCCTCAACCATTGCTCTGGTGACCTTCTCTACCAGGTTGAGTAGGCATGACCTGCTCTTAATGAAACCAAATTGAGTTGGGTCCAGTGTCTGGAGGGTTCCTATGTCATTATTGATCATCTCCATGATAATTATTTCCATGGCTTTGCATACAGGACAAGTGAGACTAATGGGTCTGTAGTTTCCAGGGTCTGTAGATGGGCCACCTTTGTAAAGAGAGATGACTGCTGCTATTCTCCATTTGTGAGGCATGAAGCCTGTTTGGAAGATACAGTTAAATAGCAATTCCAGACAGCCTGATAGGCCATGTTTCATGTAATTTAAAGGCATCTTGGGATATTGTCTAGGCCCATTGATGCAATGTTCTTGGACTTTGAGAGAGCATTAAGGATCTGTTCCCTAGTGATAACAATGGGAGTTATAGTTGATGGTGTTTCCTGAGGGAAGGTTGAGGAGGAGAGAGGGATAACGTTGGAGATGAATTTGTTGGCCAATAGGTTTGCTATATCTTTTGGCTCAGTATAGGTGCCTCCATTAACAATGAGCTCTGCACACAACTGTATATTGCCTTTGAGGTTGTAGACATAGCTAAATAATGTACTGTTATTGCCCTTGGCCTCTGAGGCCAAATGTACCTCAAATTTGGCTTTGGTAGACTTTATCTGTCCTCTGAGTTTTTTGTTTAGTCTGATGAGAGTGCTTTTATCCTGATGAGTCCTGCATCTCCTAATTTTTGCCATGATTTTTTTCCTTCTGTCATACAGCCTATTGATGTTGTGATTCCACCAAGGTGGCTTGTCTTTTAAGTTAGTTCTGTACTTTTTCCTGGTGGGTATAGCTGCCTCTGTGTAGCTATTAATATGCTTGTAAAAGGTTTCTCTGAACAGTTCTGCATAAGCAGCAGTGTTCTCAAGCTGTATGGGGCCTTAACATTTTGCCAGATTATCACCTAAGAGTAGGAAGGTAGACTTAGAATAGTTTTTGAATATTCCACTGGGGTTTCAGGTTTTATTTTTACTTCAAAGGAAAACATTTTGTGGTCTGACCTCACCAGAGAAAACATTATGCTAGTGAGTGTGCAGCACTCTCCCATAGGAGTTTGGATCCAGTATGTTTGCATCCCTGGCTGTTATATTGACAATCTGGTCCAGGGAATTTGTGTTTACAAAATCCAGGAATCTCTCTGCCTGTACGTGTGGTGCCATATATGATTCCAATTTAATAATGGGGTAAAGTCACAGGAATATGGTATTGGGTTGAATGGCGGATGTTTCCAGTAAGTTTAGATACATGTTATGGGTTTCCTAGGTCACAGAGGGGGATATATAGCTTGCAATGATGTGGTATGGAATTTTGCCTATGGTGATTTGAACTTTGAGAGGCTCAAGTGCATTGTTCTGTTTGACCAGCTTTGAGATATGTTTATTTCTGATGTAAATTGAGACACCTCAACATTTAGTATCTGTCTGTGTAGTAGCTGGTCTAAATGTGTGGAAGGCATTATAGTTTTGCACTGCCAGTGTGTACTCCGCAGCTTTAAACCATGTCTCAGTGACTGCACAGATGTCAGCATTCTCTAGGGTGAAGAGAGTTTCTAGGGATTGGAGTTTTTTTAGACTTCTTACACGGAGCAGTAACACTTTCAGATTTTCTTCATTTTTGATTTGCTCTATCGGAAGGTACTACGGGAGAGGACAAGGTTTTAGCTAATATTCAAAAGCCTAGAAGGGAGAGGCGCAGACCATCCCTGGCAAAGCAGGATAGTTTGTTGACCATTTCCTTCCATGTTGACAAATACTGCACCCCCTTAGAATGACACCAGAAACTAAGCCAGTTATTAAAGTCAGTCAATGCCTGTGCGTATTGTTGTAGTATCGTTGGAGAAGGTAACATGTGGCTCAGTTCTAGGCTGATACCACCCTGGGACACATATTCTGAGAGCTCCTTGATGTCTCTCTCTCTCTTAATATAGTCTGGAGAGTTACAGCTCAAGCCATTTACACTCACATGGACTATGACTGAGTCATACTGGTACTTGTGGTCCAATGTTCTGAGTGTGAGCATAATGTAGTGGATCCTGGCCCCTGATAAGCAACTGACAATGAATTCCTCCTTACTCAGCCTGGTGAGAAGGGCATCAGTGTGTCTCACAATGGAGTCTCCAATGACCAGAATGTTGGACTGTGTGGTGGCTTGCCTTATGGGTTTAGAAGTATGGGCTCCATGAGATGTGGCTGTATGTATTGATGTGGGTGTTGCTTAGAAAGAGTGTATTCAGAGCTGCTGAGAGTATTTGTTATGTGTACTTCATTCAAGAGGTCTTTAGGGGATTCACCTAAATGGCTACTGCCTGTCTACTACAAGTGCTGGTCTCACCACAGCTTCAGTATGTTGGCATACAATGCTCTTTTGCTTCTTCTCTCACCTGAACCAAAACAGTAGCACCAATGCCAAGATAAGAAACAGGCCATAGGATTTTGATGATCAGCAGTCTTGCTCCAGATGATGCGAGGGTCTGTAGGCTTGTTGTACCCTTTTCCTGCTAGATGCCTTGAATAGCAACCAGACCAGTCAGGAATGTCAAACATAGATACTGCCCAGTCAAAAACAGTCAGGAATCAGTGTGCTTTGCTCCTTCTCTTACCAGGAGCAAAATATAAGCACAAATCCCAATCTGGCAACTATGAAGCAGTTATTAGACTTTCCACTGATCAGCAGTCTTCAGAAAATAATATCCATATGCTCCTTCTCTCACCAAGATCAAAACAGAAACACTAACCATAAGATGACTACTGAGAGGCAGAATATGGGCTCTCCAGTAAGTGGTGGTCTTAGAGTACATGTTGCAGGTTTTAAAGATAAGATGGAAAGATATGAAAGAGGGGGTAATCTAAGCTTTAGCTATCTAAGTGGAGAACCAGTAGTTCTAAAAGAGCAAAACAGATTGGAAGGGGATGGGCTTCTGGCTTTATGGAATACAGTTGTTGTCTTTCGGCTTTTCCCAGTTAGGGGTCGCCACAGTGGAACTCTGGTCTGCTAATGATTGGCAGTAGATTAACACGGTGTCGAGTTGCCATCTCGACGCCCAACCTTCAACGAAGGCACGCCCTTTCACGCATGTCTTTTGGAATGCCACTTGACCCACAAGGAGGACATGCAGACTCCACACAGAAGGCACTCCCCGAACACTAGCTGAGAATCGAACGGGAGAACCTCTTGTTGTGAAGCAAAAACGCTACCGCTGCACCACCGCAGGCTCTGCTCTATGGAATGCAGTGAGATGGTTAAAACATTTAAATAGCTGAAGGGGGGGTGATTTCACAAAATGATAATTTTGTGCTTACTCACAATAGCCAATGAAAGTGGACAGGGAAGGAAATATATGGTCAAATTAACATAAGAGGCAAGCAACTAGAAAGACGATTGAGTTTAAAAACACAACAGTACCAAGGTGGGGGAAAGCGTAATTTCTGTGTAACTCAAAAGTGATGCAATTGTCATCTCTTTTCTAGTTTAAATATGCATTTAAAAGACTACAAACAAAACACAGTGTAAAGAAAATAAATCACAATATACAAAAGAGAAGAGGCAATGAAGCAATACAAAATACAAGAAAGTAAAAAGAAACTAACCTTTCCCTCATAGCAAGCTGTGGCAGAGTCTATGTGAGCTTTTCCAGTAAAACCTTGAAATGTTTTATTTCACCCCTTAAATAGAAAGTTTAGTTCCTAGCTCCACCCTCAGTTCACAGGCAATTAACATTAATTGACCTGTTCTGTTTTCTGTGTGACTCACGAGAGACACAGCTGTGGTCTCTTTCCCAGTTTAAATATACAATTAAATGCAGAATACAAGTAAAACACAGTGTAAAAAATAAATCACAATATACAAAACAGAAGAAGGCAATGAAGCAATACAAAATACAAGAAAGCAAAAACAAACTAACCTTTCTCTCACAGCAAGCTGTGCAGAGTCTGCGGCAGAGTCTGAGTGAGCTTTTCCATTTTGATGCAGCTAGATCCCCGGGCATTTTGGCAACTGTAGGCACCAAGCAAAACAATGAAACAAAGTCAGCATAAAGCTAGTGCACTGAGTTTAGTTGGGCAGCTACTTCAGCCACATGACCAAGCAATTCATGGAAGTTACACCACTGACATAAGAGCACAGCAAAACGCTAAGAGTTATAGTGTAATTGAGTGCATCACAGCAGAATGCCTATCAATATCCCAGTGTGGTATAGACTTGCCTGATGCATATAATGAAGTTGCAAAGGGCTGCTCTGTGTCATATTCAGACTCAGGGCCGTGGAAACAGTTACATCCCACTCCCTGTTCCTGACAACACACAGTGCCTTTATCTAGAATACAGTGTTGAAGGAGAGAGGTTGCATGCGTACCTGTGAACCCTTTTGTTATGTGGCCCTTTTGCTGTAATAACTGCATATACATTCCTATACTTGTGCTGGGACTGACACATACAATCAACTTTTACCAGATGTGCCTATGCCATGTTGACATAGCAGCATTACTCTTGTTTATTTAATACACTATATAAACAGCCTGTTGATGAACAGTGGTGTCATGTAGCAGTCTAGTAGGCCTAATAAACAGGAATCAGCAACTCTGTAAGGAAAAAGGGCAGAGGTGCACATGGACCACCATCATTCCTATATCTTCTTCATCTTCTTATATTCATTCTTTATGTCCAAATAACCATCAGAATGGTCCCGTACCATCTATTAGCTAGCTATAGAATTCCCTCTATGACAAAAGGAAGCCACAATGCCTGTGTACTGAAACTGGAATCACTCACTATTAAACTCAATACCATTTTCCTAGGTGATCTAAACTGTCCAACTATAGACTAGCAAATCTACACTACCACTAGTGCACAGACAAAGAGATTTCTGAACATTGTCAATACAAATGCCCTGGAACAATTAGTCATAGTACCCACTAAGGGAAATAATGTATTGGATCTGCATTGATGGGTCCCCTAACAACACTGTTCAATCTCAGCCTTCATACAGGTTTTGTACCAAACAAATGGAGAAAAACTGCAACCATTCTCCTGCATAAGGGAGGACCTTCCACAGACCCTGGCAATTACAGACTCATAAGTCTGACCTGCCTCATATGCAAAGCCATGAAAAGACTTATTGTGGACCTGTCTCAATTTGAATTCAACAAGGGCAGGTCATGCTTACACAACCTGATGGATTTTTTTGGAAAAGTCACCAAAGCAGTGGATTAAGGCAAAATGGTATACAATGCATAACTTGACCTGGCCAAAGATTATGACACAATTCCCCACTTACGCATGGTAGAAAAGCTACAGAAACTGGGAATAAACACCCATGTCACCTGCTGGATTTCTAACTGGCTCACAGATAGGATGTAGACAATCAAAATAGGGAAAGTTACCTCCACCAGTCACCAGTGGAGTCCTCTAGGGTTCTATGCTGGGACATATCCTGTTTGGCATCTACTTTTCTGAAGTAAAAGCAAATATCAAAGGGATCTGGTTGACTAAGTCTGCAGATGACTGCAAGCTAGACGCAGTTATTGAATCCCCAAATGACTTAGACATCCTGCAGGAAATTTTGTCTCAAATAAATAACTCATGCTAAAATCATGGACTGAAACTAAATGCCAAAAATTCATTATTGTATCCTTTGAGAAGTCATTTATCCCAGGGAACTACCACATTGACCCATCTGTTTAGGATTTGGGAACTTATTTGGACAGTGAACTAACTTTTGATCACCATGTGTCTATTGCTGTAAGAAAGTCCTTCTATAATGCACATCTTATAAACAAAGGGACTGTCTGTAGATCTAGGGATGCCATTTCTCCCTTTAGTCAGCCCTCATTAGGCCAGTCATTGAATATAATGCCCTCTTTTGCATGTATCTGTCCAGACACTTGCAACAAATGGAATGTCCACAGAACTACCTTACTAAAAGGATATAAGGTCTAAACAGCATGTCTGACATGGACAGATTCAAAGCCCTGTGACTGCACATACAAGGCATCCTCCAACCTAGTACTGACAGATTTACTGCACATTAGCAAGTCAAATGTCATCAGAAATATTTGATCTAGGGATCTAAACCTCTTCTGTAACATCAACAGAATGGTTTGGAGGGACAGGTATATTCCTCAGAG